>NC_059377.1:14726197-15029530 GCF_019703515.2 Myxocyprinus asiaticus | reverse complement strand
GTTTATTTAATGTGCACACGTGTTGTTTACATGACTGTTAACATTATGACTTTAAAGGCAGAAAATAACACAAGTTTCCTGTAAACACGGTTTTCTTGCGTTGTCAAATTTTTTGAATAAGCTGATTTTTGGCATTTATCAGCATACTGGTGCATGTAAACACTTACTGTGACAAAAAATCAACCTATTCTCATAGAATGAACATTACTATAACTATATTTTTGCAAACTGAGTTTTACGTGCTGCCTCCTGCATTTTGTTGCATTTGGTGCAACAAACTCAATTTCCTGGTGAAATTAACACTAGAGGCGAAACAGTAACTGTGCGTTTTATTCAATTTCACACAAATCTCAAATACAATGGCTGATTATGACTTTATAAATACTTAATTTTTGCTCTATTATACACACACTGCTATGGTATTGTATCAAAACACTTTTACTCTAACGCATAATTTAAAAACCATTAATTTTAATGCTTTTATTACAGATCCACCTACATTTACACACTTATTCCAATGTGATTAACTTCCACGGTAGCTCACCTGATAGAGTGTTGGACTTTGGACTCAAAGACTGAGCCTCAAGCCCAGCCATGGATGCTCGAAAGTGAAAGCGAAACAAAAGTACCATAGAAGCGAAAGGATATGTAATGTGGTTGCTTCATTAAATGTGCTTTTCATGTCGAATTTGCTTTTATAACACTATCGGTTAGGTTTAGGTGTTGGTTAAGTGTAAGGATGTCTACCTCACATTTATCTTTCAGGACACTATTGGTTAGGTTTAAGTTCAAGTTTTAGGTTAGGGAGGTACCGTTTTCTCATTAAAAAATCCATCTAATATTCACCTTATAAACCTCATCTGATTACAACATTATTTCACTGGGAAACTACAGCCAATCATGTAATGAAGCACATAATTCTGGTTAGCAAAAATGTTGCCATTGTCATGCAAATTTCATGAGATCAGGCTGCAAAAAACAGTGTTTTGTTATGCTACACAGCTAATTTATCCTTGTCATGCTACAAAACTTTCTTCCAAGAAGTTTCAGGCCCTGTCTGAAAAGAGTATTTAACTGGAAAAGCTATGCTATTATGACAACAGTTTAACCACTGTCACATTTATGAAAAATGTATTTAGAAAGTACTTTTAGTTAGTTACTCCCCAGCATTGCTCATATTCGTATCCTTATCACTCAGAAGGGGGAAATTAGAGCAATTGTGATACATAAGAAAACCATGATGTATCAGAAGCAAAAAGGTATCAGAGCTTCATATCAAGAACTGATAAAAAAAAAAAAAATAATAATCCACCCTTTGATAATGACTTTTGCTTTTCAGAGCCTTCTATTTAAGAAGGAAAAGAGAAAGTTTATGGACAATGTTCAGCCATATTCCAAGATGCTCCTTCAGATAATCATCTTTCTGAAAGAAATAAACGTTTTGCCCACAGAACCGTAATTTCTTTGTGATCAATTCTTTTTATTGTTTTCTCACTCAAGCAGATCGTACAAGAGCAATGTGCAAAAATCTAATTAAATTCAGCTTCACAGTGCACATATTTGTTCATGAGCACACATACATATAGTGCCTTAAAGCATTCACCCATTCAGAAAGAATTTTCTCCCCACATTTCTTTCCTGTTTCAGGTTATCCTCAAGGATTTTCCTTTATATGGTTCCAACCATATTGCCCTTAATGGAAAACAACATGATACTGCCACCTTAATGCTTGAAAGTAGTAATGGTGTTACCTGTGTGTTGGGGTGTGTGGTTTGCACTAAGCATAGCACTTTGCTCTCAGTCCAAAGAGCACAAATTTATCCTCATCTGACTAAAAAACTTTGCTCAAAGAAGTTTCAGGCCCTGTCCCAAATGGCACCCTAAGCCCTTGCGGTCCTCTTCCTCCTCCGGACTTTGGTGACGTAAGAGAGTGCATACTGATGGGGCACTAGTCAGCAAGTCCACAAGGGTGCATGAGTTTTAAAAGTGTGCATTTGGGACAGACTTAAAGTATTCAATTTACATTTACATTTAGTTATTTAGCAGACAATTTTATCCAAAGCGATTTACAAATAAGGAACATATCAAGCAATTTGTTGTAGAAAAGTCAACAGTATCTGCAGTATCGCACTGCTGAGTTCTCAAAGTGGTTTGAGTAATATAGAAGCTAGCATAGAATAAAGAATTATTTATATATTGTTAAATATTAAGTAAGTTAATTTATTGTTGATTGGTTAAGTGCTCTCGGAACAGATGTGTTTTTAGCTGGTTTTTGAATGCTGAGATGGTATCAGCAGATTGTTTGGAGGTTGGAAGCTCATTCCATCACAGAGGAACAGAGAGAGGGAATGATCGTGAAATAGACATTGCGCCTCTATGCGATGGGACCACCAGGCACTGCTTAGAGGGTACTGTTCCTCAGGCTGTCCTGAAGGCCAGAGTCGAAGCCTTGAATTTGATGTGGGCAGATACAGGTAACCAGTGGAGTGAAATCAAGAGTGGGGTGACTTGAGCTCTCTTTGGCTGACTGAAGTCCAGATGCGCTGATGCATATTGCCTGACGCGCTTATGCATATTGGATCACCTGTAGTGGTTTAATTGTGCTAGCTGGGAGGCTGGCCAACAGAGCATTACAGTAGTCCAGTCTTGAAATGAGCAGAGCATGGACCAGGAGCTGTGTAGCATATTCAAACAGGAAAGGTATGATTTTCCTGATATTGTAAAGCAGGAACTTGCAATACTGAGCAGTTGATGAGATGTGGGCAGTGAAGTTAAGCTGTCCTGGTTGGCGTTAGTGTAGCTGAACCAAGATGAATAGTGTGGTTGTGGTCAACTAACGGGTTGGCTGGGATCACGAGGAGTTCTGTCTTGATTAAATCAGATGACGCACTCTTATACTATGTTTTTCATATGCATACAATTTACAGTATAAAATTTTTTCATATGCATACACTCCTCCCCCACCCGATTCAGGCTGGGGCACCACCAGTCTGACTAACTATCCCCCCCATCTCTGGAGGGGAGACGCTGCCCTTCCAACCGTTCTGTCAGCTGGTGCTCCACCCCGCCTCCTGCGAACCTGGGGCAGAGACGAGAGGAGGCGTGGGGAGAGGGAAAGGGTGAGCGGAGACACAGAGAGAGAGAGGAGAACTTGCTCGCTGGCTCCTCAACCGCTCCCCCGCCCTCTAGCAGACGCCAGCTCGCTCCTCCCCCGGTGGACGGCAGCGAGTCCTTCGGCCCCTGGTGGACAGAACCACTCCTCCTCTTCGCGGCAGACGGCCGTGGTTCCTCCGGCTCCCTTGGTGGATGGCTACGGCAAGGACCCCGCAACAGTGCATCCCTCCTCCTTCCCAGGTTTCGGCACCACTGTAATAGTTAAAGGTCGGGCAAGGAGGAGGCGGGAACCAGCTGAACAATAAATATAAACTTTTAATGCATAAATGAACTTAAAACAACATAAAACATAAGGACACAGACACACATGCACTGATCAGCTGGTTCAGCACCGGCCATGCTCCATCACGCCCGGCCATGCCCTCCTCCTCGTCACAATCACAAAAATCATTATATTTATACACACAGACACATCTACAGGTATATATATCACCGGAAGAACGAACATTGCTTTTTAAATAAATATACAGTAGCTATGTGCACGAAAGTATTCTCTCCTATTTATTTTAGAGACTCACAATAATTCTAAAATACTCTTTGAAACAATGATAACAAAGGTTTAGTGTTAAGTTTCTTACTTTTATTAATGTATAACTTCCATAAGAAAAACTATTCAATAGAAACTGAACAAGAGTAATTCCATTTCTGGAAAACTAAATAAAAAAAATAAATAATGTTTTGAACCATTTATATATATATCAGACTAAAATGTTATACTATAAACACAAGATAAGCAAGTGATCAGTCATTGACAATCTAATTGTCAAAAAAAAATAATAATAATTTAATCAATATTTAATCTGCAACTGACATCACCTTGTCTGCATGATTTTTCCTAGTATGGAAACTCCAGTCCACTGTGATTGGTTGAGAGGATCAGCAGCAGGGTCTGTTGGGTAATAAACTGCTGTGGAGCTTGCACAGATACAAGTTCAGCTGAAGGACGCACCAAGGATGCAAAAGAGGTGCTCGTGAGCAGCCAAAGCGCTAAAATGTCAAATGGGACACCCTACGGTCTTGTGGACTTAGTAGGGACACGCAAATGAAGGCCACTAGACCACAAGTCCACATCAAGTGTGACATTTGGGACAGGGCCTTAGGTTTGTCACATCGCTTTGAGCAAACTTCTGGCATTATGTAATATTGGCCTTCCTCAAAAGTCGCTTTCTACTAGCCATTTTGTTTCAATGGACTTCACAGCTTATAGGAAGTTTCAATGCTTTGCTAATTTTATTATATGTTTCTCCAGCTCTTTTTGCTCCTGACAGCTTTGTTGAGAAGTTTCTCAGGTAGTACCTTTATCTTTATGGTACCACCCAGCAAAGGTACAACATTCTCCTGAACAGTAATGTGCAATTGAACACGTGTACCTTGTTGACATACTTAGTGTGATCTCTTACCAAATTTAGACTGATAAATCAAAGGTGGTGACTACTTATTAAATCGTTATCAGATTTTTATTTTTAATACAGGTATTTTACTTTTAGAAGTTAGGTTTTTGAAATGTTTTTGCAAAATAACATTAAGTGGTTCATAACACGTATGGCGGATGTTCTGAGGTGAAATGTCCACCGTGTGTTGCTAAAAGTGAGTTTACCAAACAGATGAGGTTTTAAATGCTAATGCTCTATCAAATATTAAATAAAAAACATTACTTTCTATCCTAAACCTAATCGATAGTGTCATAAAAGCAAATGTGACATGAAAAACGTAATTTCTAAAGCAACCATGTAATTTTTTCATGCTTCTATGACACTTTATGCTCATTTGACAGAAATGTAGTATACGGCTGTTTGAAACATTTAGCAAGGAAGTAATGCCTAGTGTTTAGTGCTGCGTTCCATTCAAGTCGGATGTGGGATATTCCTACCTGACATCTCTGATCTCCAACCATAAAAGCAGATGCTCGGAAGATGCCAGATGCTTGGTAGATGACATGTAAGGAAACAAAACTGTAACGCTCCTGTTAGCATTGCAGGGGTTTGACTGTCACCAGAGATGTCTCCTAGCAACCCAACTGATAAACAATGCTGCAATGCTAGCATTTGTGATACAGGTTTACGTACGATTATCAAAAGAGAGTAATGTATCATGTGCATCTTTGTAATGTAGGAACTCTGACTCATTGTAATGTTGGAACTTTGACTCATTTATCGATATTATTTAATAAAAGTTTATGATTATCACTTATTTTTTGTATCTCCCTGGGTTCCAACATGTTTGTGTGACATCACGCATCTGCATCTCGGCAAAATCAGAGTTGAACATTTCTGCACAAGTTTCCAAGTTGGAATTCTGACTTCAAGTGGCGTTCCGTTGCACTTTTCCTAGTAGAAAGTTAGAAAATCTGACTTTCCGAGTTGAATTGAATGCAGCATAACTTACTTAAAAACATAGTGAGTATACAGTTCAAACACTGCACAGTATTCAAAAAGTTACCTAGTATTTATCCTAGTATGCTTTATTATATTTCTTTAATTCCTAAATACCATTATGTAAGTCAGTTTTGCTTAACAGGATAGATTACTCAGAAATGAAATTTATCATAAAATTTGAAAATGTCATCATTTAAGCTCATTATTATTAGGGATGCACCGATCTGATACCTGGATCGGTATCGGCTCCGATACTGACATTTTTAGATGGATCGGGTATTGGTCCGGCGAGCCCGATCCAAATCCAATACTGTGTGTTAGTCATGTTCGTTCCTGTCAAGCTCCAGAAATGACATAAAAGAACCATAAAAACACCATTGAAGTAGTTAATATGACTTGTTCATTTAATTCAAAGCCACCTGAAGACATGCGATAGCTCTGTGAATCACAAAAGGCTGTGTTTAATAAGCAAATATATAATATGCAAGTGTTATTGAATGGCACTGCTCTGTTTACACACACACTCGCGGTTATTTTTAGCCTTCACGCATTGCGAAACATTTGAGCTCTACTCACGAACAACATCTCAGATGCAGATGCTCAATAGTTCGGTTCACTTGTAATATGCATTTAGAACAGTGCCGGTGGTGCATTTTACCAGAATTTGAATAAGAAGTGAATTAAACTACTGTAAACTTGTCTACAAACAGACACATACAGGACTTCCTGGAGAGTTCAGAATGTCAAAATAAAAGCCAGAGGGTTTTAAAGTTAAAGGTGCATGATTGAAATATATTACTGTTGTATTTAAAATTCTATAAGTCAATAATAATAATAATAATAATGTATTATTATTATTATTATTATTTGTTTACAAATTATCACAATATTTAAGTTTAATGGGTTCCAAAATATAACTGTGAATGAAAAGTGAACTGATATCTTACAACTAATTGAACAAAAAAAGAGATCTGAATCCTTTAAAGTCCAGATACAAATTGAAAGTTTTTTGCAAAAAAACAAAAACAAAACAACAACAACAAAAAAAAACACTTAGACTGGAATTACTGTTAATTTTGATGCAGCATTATCCAGTAGACCAGGTAACAATAACGTTTTTCTTAATAGTTTGTACATTTATATTGAAATAATGTGTAGTTAAAGGTTTGTGTTTCTTTACATATAATTAGCATCACTCAGTGAGGTATAGATATTCTAAACTAATTATGAAAAAAAAAAACACTGGTATTGGATCGGTATCGGCCGATACTGAGATTTCAGATATCGGAATCGGATTGGAAGAGAAAAAGTGGTATCGATGCATCCCTAACTATTATCCTTACTTATTCCTCAAAGAATATTTATAGTGGGTTGGAACAACATGGTGGTTGCAGGAAAAGCACATATTTCGTAATATACATTTTAACATCTACAACAAAGATGCACAATGGCATTTTATTCAGAGATATTGTTTATAAATATCAGTTAAGTTTTAACATGCAACTTAGCAATTGTGTCACAGATGATTGAGTCACCAGTGTCCCAATGTTTAGTGTCTCAAGGTACTTGCTGGTTTCCCAAATTCATGTTCACGATATACCTATATAGGCTTCATATGGAACCAGGGAGTGAAATGAGACACAGCCCTTCATCTGCATCTTCATTCGACCATGTTACTCATGACAAGGATCATTAGGGATTTGCTCCTGGTCCTCACTATCTAAATGCAACACCATCAGTAAGTGAAATAGAGACAGTAAGACAGATCGAAGACAAAGCAGAGGCAGATAGAAAATGGTAATTGTTCACCTAACTGAATCCATCTTTCCAGAATGTCATTTAGGCCATTTGAAACTGCCTATCAAAATCTTATTCTGCCCACATCACCTGCTTTGAAAAATATGTCATTTTTCTTCTCTATATAGTGTGTGGGAGTATGTGCACATGTGGGGAAAACTGAGCTATTACCAGGCATAATAGAAGGTATCATGACTCATTTAGATGTATTCCAAAACCTTGCCTACGCTTTCTCCATGCAGAATGTGGCCCGCACACAAATTTATGGGATGGTTCATATTGTGTCTGCATTCTTTGCAAGGGTGCAGACAGTAAGTGGAGTGGGATGTTAAGGATGAAAGAGTTCCAGCCTACGCCCCATAGCTTTCAGTAATGAGTCTAATTAGAGTGCTGTTAATTTGCCATTTGTGCCCCTGGCCATGATCTAGTGCCTTCATTTGCATCCAGAAGGATATTTTTCTCCGCCAGCTGACTGGAATACCAAGAGGAAAAGAAGCAGAGATGAGATGAGAGGACAGTTCAAAAGAGTTGTGAATGAAGGACAGTAGAGTGAACAGAATGGAATAAAACCTATCTACATGCAAATTTTATTGCTCAGAGGTTTCTCTTTCATAACTCTTTAGATTTCTCTTATTTTTTATTTAAGTATCAACTCTGTCTCAGGTGTTTCTCCTAAAATTCCTTAAGATAAATAAAAATCTCTATCGAACCTCTAGAGCAGACACATGGGAGAGATATCTATGATCTGTTTTTCAGGAGAAAAATATGAGAAGCGGGAGACCTAAGCAGTATCAATTTGCTCTCCATTTATAATCATTGCTGTCTAGGGCAGGGATATTCAGCTTTGGATAGCTAAGGGGCTATCTTGTAGGAATCTGTCATCCCTTTAGCCTCAAGCCTAATTTTACAGTAATTCTTATATTCATGAGGTGAGTAGACGTCATGGTTACTGGTGTAACCTCCGTTCCCTGATGGAGGGAACGAGACGTTGGTGTCGATGTAGTGACACTAGGGGTCACTCTTGGGAGCCCGAGACACCTCTGGTCTTTGATAAAAGGCCAATGAAAATTGGAGAGTGGTATTTGCATGCCACTCCCCCGAACATACGGGTATAAAAGGAGCTGGTATGCAACCACTCATTCAGGTTTTGCGCTGAGGAGCCGATATAAGGTCCGGCCATTTCAGCGGGTAGTTCAGCGTTGTGGCAGGAGGGACCAACGTCTCGTTCCCTCCGTCAGGGAACGGAGGTTACACCAGTAACCATGACGTTCCCTATCTGTCACTCACTCGACGTTGGTGTCGATGTAGTGACACTAGGGGTCCCTATAAAAACGCCACAAGGCTGAACTGTGTTACGTGAACTGGCGGTGTGTGGTGGGCAGACTTGCCGTGTGCCTCATAGCCAGCGCACCAGGTCGACACGTAACCTCCCCCAACACAGTTATGAGTGTCAAACGGCCCTTTTTGGGGACAAGTCGACTACCCAGAGATAGAGACAGGCTTAACGCAGTCGTGACCTCTTTCCCCTTCTCTTTTTCCACTCCCTAAAAAAGAAGGGGGATTATCTGACTGGGCCGCCAGGTCTAGTCAGGGGGTGTCCCTCCCAAGGGGAGGACACTGCGGAGACCACACCTCGCCCCAAGAGAGGGGGGGATATTTAAGTGGAAGAATACATCACATGGTCTTTCCAACCATGTGGAGAGCCTTCAAGGTAGATCCTGCCCAATGGGGGAGGAGTTACTACAACATGGAGACTGAGGGGCTCTGCCCAAGGAAGACGCAGTTTGCCAATAGGGAAACAAACTAGCGGAAGATATAGATCGCATGGGGTTAGCCTTACAGGGAACCACCACATGCGGAGCACCTACCCCAGAACCGGGCTCTTAGTTAGCACGTGTACTGGGCTGGCAGCGAGTCTCTCCGAAAACTCGACTGCCACAGGGCTCGGAGGAAGTCAACCAGGGAACAACTTTTGTGAACACTACTGGGAATCAACAGCGCACATCTTCAGCTCAAAAGGAGGTGGAAGGCGCTATGTGCAAGCGATACACCCGGCCGGCTATCCCGGGCTTATCCGCTTGTGTTGCGTGCCACTACCTGGGACGAAACCGGTTCCACCCGGAGGTTGTAGAACCTTGCAAAGGTGTTGGGTGTTGCCCAGCCCGCTGCTCTGCAAATGTCTGTTAGAGAGGCACCTCTGGCCAGGGCCCAAGAAGCCGCTACACCACGGGTAGAATGGGCTCGTAGCCCTACCGGGGGCGGCATGTTTTGGGCGAGACATGCCATAGTTATGGCGTCAATGAGCCAGTGGGCGATCCTCTGCTTGGAGACAGCGCTTCCTTTCCGCTGTGCACCAAAGCAGACAAAGAGCTGCTCAGAGATTCTAAAGCTCTGCGTGCGATACAAATAGATGCGTAAAGCGCGCACCGGACACAGCAACGACAGGGCTGGGTCTGCCTCCTCCTGGGGCAGCGCTTGCAGGTTCACCACCTGGTCCCTAAAAGGAGTGGTGGGAACCTTGGGCACATAGCCCGGTCGGGGGTCTCAGGATCACGTGAGAATAGCCCGGACCGAACTCCAGGCACGTTTCACTGACAGAGAACGCTTGCAGGTCACCTACCCTCTTGATGGAAGTGAGCGCAGTCAGGAGGGCAGTCTTCAAGGAGAGTGCCTTAAGCCCGGCTGACTGCAAAACTCAAAGGGGGCTCTCTGTAGACCCTGAAAAACTACAGAGGTCTGATGAGGGAACAAGGCATGGCCTGGAGGGATTCAGCCTCCTGGCGCCTCTTAGGAACCTGATGATCAGATCATGCTTCCCTAAGGACTTACCGTTGACTGCGTCATGATGTGCTGCTATGGCAGCAACGTACACCTTCAAGGTGGAAGAGGACAACCTCCCTTCCAACCTCTCTTGCAGGAAGGAAAGCACTGATCTGACTGCGCACCTCTGGGGGTCTTCCTGATGGGAAGAACACCACTTAGCGAACAGACACCACTTAAAGGCATACAGGCGCCTCGTAGAGGGAGCCCTAGCCTGAGTGAACGTGTCTACCACCGCAGGTGGGAGACAGCTTAGGTCTTCCGCGTCCCGTCCAGGGGCCAGACATGGAGATTCCAGAGGTCTGGGCGCGGGTGCCGGATGGTGCCCCTTCCCTGAGAAAGAAGGGCCTTCCTCAGGGGAATTTGCCCGGGGGGAGCTGTCACGAGGAGCGTGAGGTCCGAGCACCACGTCTGGGCAGGCCAGTAGGGTGCTTACCAGGACGACCTTCTCCTCGTCCTCCCTGACCTTGCACAGGGTCTGTGCGAGCAGGCTCACTGGGGAAAACGCATATTTGCGAATGCCAGGGGACCAGCTGTGTGCCAGCGCGTCTATGCCGAGGAAGGCCTCGGTGAGGGCGTACCAGAGCGGGCAGTGGGAGGATTCTTGGGAGGCGAACAGGTGCACCTATGCCTGACTGAATCGACTCCAAATCAGCTGGACCACCTGAAGGTGGAGTCTCCACTCTCCCTTGAGGGTAACCTGTTGTTACGGCGCGTCCGCAGGAGTGTTGAGGTTGCCCGGGATGTGAGTGGCTTGCAGCGACTTGGTGCTGCTAACTCCGTTGGAGGAGACGGCGGGCGAGTTATGACATACAGCGGGAGCGCAGACCGCCTTGGCGGTTGACATATGCTACCGCTGCCGTGCTGTCTGTCCGAACTAGCACGTGCTTGCCCTGGATCAACGGCCGGAACCTCCGCAGGGCGAGCAGAATTGCCAGTAACTCGAGGCAGTTGATGTGCCAACGCAGCCGCGGACCCGTCTAGAGGCCGGCGGCTGCGTGCCCATTGCCAACAGATTCCCAGCCCGTTTTGGAGGTGTCTGTCGTGACCACGACGCGCCTGGAGACCAGTTCTAGCGGAACACCTGCTCGTGGAAACGAGAGGTCGGTCCAAGGGCTGAAAAGATGGTGACAGACCGACGTAATGGCCACGCGGTGTGTCCCGTGGCGCCATGCCTGTCTCGGGACTCGAGTCTGGAGCCAGTGCTGAAGCAGCCTCATATGCATCAACCCAAGCGGGGTGGCCACCGCCGAGGATGACATATGCCCCAGGAGCCTCTGAAAATGTTTCAGTGGAGCTGCTGTTTTCTGTTTGAACGCCTTCAAACAGGCCAGCACCGACTGGGCGCGCTCGTTCGTAAGGTGCGCCGTCAAGGAGACTGAGTCCAACTCCAAACCGAGAAAAGAGATGCTCTGAACTGGGAGGAGCTTGCTCTTTTCCCAGCTGACCCGAAGCCCTAGTCGGCTGAGGCGTGAGAGCACCAGGTCCCTGTGTGCGCATAACCCGTCTCGAGAGTGAGCTAGGATTAGCCAGTTGTCGAGATAGTTGAGAATGCGAATGCCCACCTCCCTTAACGGGACAAGGGCAGCCTCTGCAATCTTCGTAAAGATGCGAGGAGACAGGGACAGGCTGAAAGGGATACGCCTGACCCTCGAACGCGAACCGCAGGAAGGGTCTGTGTCGAGGAAGGATCGAGACGTGAAAGTACGCATCCTTCGGGTCTACTGCCGCGAACCAATCTTGATGCTGGACGTTCGCTAGAATGCGTCTTTGCGTCAGCATCTTGAACGGGAGTCTGTGTAAGGCCCGGTTCAGTACTCGCAGGTCCAAGATTGGCCGCAACCCACCGCCTTTTTTCGGTACAATGAAGTAGGGGCTGTAAAACCCCTTCTTCATCTCGGCTGGAGGGACAGGTTCTATCGCGTCCTTCCGTAGGAGGATAGCGATCTCCGTGCAAGGTAGCAGCGTTTCCGTCTTTCACCAAGGTGAAGTGGACACCGCTGGACCTGGGCGGATGTCCAGCG
The DNA here is from genome assembly GCF_019703515.2 of Myxocyprinus asiaticus. Taxonomy (NCBI): domain Eukaryota; kingdom Metazoa; phylum Chordata; class Actinopteri; order Cypriniformes; family Catostomidae; genus Myxocyprinus; species Myxocyprinus asiaticus. The sequence goes on along the minus strand of NC_059377.1, from coordinate 15,017,340 downwards.
AAGTGAATCGTGCAGCCGAGTCAGACGGTCCGGACCAGCCCTTGTGACAGACTGGAAAGCGCAAGCCATGCGTCCGAGTTCCGCGCAAGGGGGACCAAAGGGACAACATCATAGGATGTACCGGCGGGTGGGGCCTCGCGGCGGGGCGGAGCTTGAGGTGCCACACCACATCGTGGCCGTGCTGAGTCCGAGGACATCGAAGCACTTACCTGGCTCCTTGTGACCACCCCCGGAACAGCCTGGGACGGGGGAGGAAGAGGCCTGTCCTCATGACCCGTGGAGACTGTCACATCGGGGGCGGATTTGTGCCACAGCTGGGCGCTCAGGGCGGGAGACCGCCACTGGAGCGCCAACCTGCCAAATGGAGTGGTGGACGGTGGTCGTGATGCCAGCCGTACACACCGGATATGTGACCCAGGGAACAAGGAAACCACTCTTGTGGAGCTCTTGAGTACTGCAGCCACTTGGGCATGCAGCACAATTAAATGCAAAAGGTAACAAAAAGATGAAGATCTGCTTACCAGCTCCAGAGCAGCGGGTTTCGTTGTCCCTGGGTCGCCCGTCTCAGGGGCGCTTCGAAGACCTCCGTGGGTTCTTCGGTGCCGGCTGTGAGACGGGTGGCGTCGGCTTCCTGCGGTGGGCTCCACACCGGGGCCGGGCCGGAGGGGCGGGCTGCGGCGGAGCTGGTGCAGTCACTGCAGGGGGACGCCCTCGGCGATGAGTAGATGGGGTGCGGGATCTTGAGCCACGCCGGGGTAGGACAAGCTGGCTAGCATCCATCTACTGCTCTACCATCGAGAACTGCTGGGCAAAGTCCTCGATGGTGTCGCCGAATAGGCCCGCCTGGGAAATGGGGGCAGCAAGGAATCGTGTCCTGTCGGCCTCACCCATCTCGACCAGGTTGAGCCAAAGGTGGTGCTCCTGGACCACTAGTGTGGCCATCGTCCGCCCGAGAGACCGCGCCGTGACCTCCGTCGCTCGGAGAGCGAGGTCGGTCGCCGAGCGCAGTTCCTGCATCAATCCCGGGGCGGAACTACCCTCGTGCAGTTCCTTTAGCGCCTTGGCGGACTTGCAGGAGAGCCATGGCGTGCAGGGCGGAGGCGGCTTGTCCAGCAGCGCCGTAGGCTTTGACCGTCAGAGACGACGTAAACCTACAGGCCTTGGACGGGGGCTTTGGGCACCCGCGCCAGGTGGCGGCGCTCTGCGGGCATAGGTGCACCGCGAGCGCCTTTATCCACCGGGGGATTGCCGAACAACCCTTGGCCGCCCCACCATCGAGGGTAGTGAGAGCAGGGAAGCTGAAAAGATAGGGACCGGGCAGTAAAAGGTGCCTCCCGCGACCTTGTCAGCTCTTCATGCACTTCCGGGAAGAAAGGAACGGGGCGGGGCGTGGCTTTGAGCGGCGCCGCGAGCCCAGGGACCAATCACAGAGCCGCGAGGTTCAGGGAAGAGCGGTGAAATCCACTCTAACCGACGCTTGCGGCTGTCCGGGAAAGCATGTCGTCATCTCCGCATCAGCCTGTGACTGTGCGATCGACCCCGAAGGGAGGAGCCCAGCTGAGGCTTCCGACTGGACGAGCCCGCTCTCCGATGCTGCGCTCGAGAGCTCATCACTTTCACGGGCTCCGAATAAGAGGTCGAACTCGCCGTGAGACGAGCCGGCGGACTCACCCGGAAGCCCGATCGGGGCAGACGAGCGTGCTGGGGAATGGGAGGTCCGCGGGGGGATACCCGGCGGAGGCGGTCCCATTGGGGTCCCCAAATCGCCCCCAGTGCTAGCCGCGCTGGCCTCAAACCCGTGGGTAAAAGGACCGAGGCGGGAGCCTCTGGGGTGGCTTGCTTCCTTACGAAGGCGAGCCGCGACCGCAATGTTGCCATGGACACATTCTCGCAATGAGAATGTGACCATCCACGAACGCTGTCTCCGCGTGAGCAGTGCCCAGACACGAAAGACAGTGATCGTGACCGTTAGAAGGCTAGAGATAACGAGCACAACCAGGAATAACACACAATCGGAAAAGCATCTTTAAAAAGACGCGTCTTTAAAAAGACGTTCCGTGTGTGCGCTCTTTTAGAGAAATATATACTCTTTTAGAGGGGAAAAATGCTCTTTCAGAAAATATACTCTCTAGTTTTTCTGCCGAAGTGCCCAGGGGCATTCTCTGCAGTGCACCAGTGCAGAGGAGGGAGAAGCCGCTGAAATGCGCCGTCAGATCCAGCAGGTGAATGAACAGTAGTATTCAGCTCAATGAGCATGACCGTTCGGCTCCGAAGAGAAAATCTGAATGAGTGGTTGCATATCAGCTCCTTTTATACCCGTATGTTCGGGGGAGTGGCATGCAAATACCACTCGCCAATTTTCATTGGCCTTTTATCAAAGACCAGAGGTGTCTCGGGCTCCCAAGAGTGACCCCTAGTGTCACTACATCGACACCAACGTCGAGTGAGTGACAGATAGGGAACTATGGTTTATGGTATGACATAAGCATTATATCATGGTATGAGTAATTATAAATCACAGTAAGTTAGGTAATTGACTAATAAGGATGTCAGAGATGATAAAAATTAGAATTCTTTTAAAAATCTAGTTCACAATAGATAAAGCAATAAATAAATATACCAATTTATTTAATGATTCAATTTATAATACTTAAATCAATAATGAAATAAACCAATCATTAAAACATACCAATTTATTTTGAAATAGTCTATTTAATATATATATATATATATATATATATATATATATATATATATATATATTTGTTTTAAACATTTTACTTTTAAAAACACTACTACTAAGTTTAAATCAAGGTAATGAAAAATAAAGGTGCATTATGTAACACTTTTCATGTAATATTCGGCTTTCTTTTTTTTTTTTTTTGCCAATGTGTGAACGGCTTGTAACAAAACGTAAAAAATTAGCCCTTTCCAGACTTCCTAGGTTGCCTATTAAAGCCTGTAGCCTGATTTTCATGCAAAGGGAGCGGGTTGCTTTTACTGGGAAAATCCAAAGGATGTGACGTTTATGCGTGCTCCCGAGAGCCTTGACTCAGTGCTTCTCTTTTGCTATTCAACAGCGACAACTGTCTGCAACACTAGGTAAAGTTATCTTAGAGATGGAATCCAGCAAACGTCCTGCTCCCAGCACAACACCGACTCCTACACAAACTCAGAGTAAGCCAAAAAAAAAAAAACAACAAAAAAAAACATTTATCTACCGAATCCTGTCTGGCTAAGCAGAAACGTGATCGTGGTCGAGCGAAAATTAGAATGAACATCGGCAGGGCATTTGATTCCTGGAGGGACCTTCGTTCGGTTTTGGGGATCAAAACTGACCCTGAATTGGCATTCTTCTTATTGGACAGGTAAGCTTATATAACTGCAAAGCATGTGAAATATAGTGCCATAAGGACTGATTTGTGTAATTTTAGCTAACTTGATTTGCCTGCTAATGCTGACGATTTGCAAGCTACCATGCTTCGTAACTATAAAATAATTTAAACGATCTTCTCTTTATACTAAAAGTCAGGTATGCTGATTCACAGTAACTGACATAAACAATGTTTCAGTAGTTCGTATGTTAATGTAACCTGTGTTGAAGCAGTAAACGTATTTGGCTTGCTGTCCGTATACTGGAGGGCTCGGAGCTCGAGACTCGACTCGAGTCCTGATTACCCCCAAAAAAGGCGTTAAGATGAAAGAACAATACCATGACTATGGCAGGAAGTATTTAGGACAGGAAGCCAGCAACAATTCTATTTGGTAAATTGGCCTGGCGGATGCTTCTGAATTGTTCGTCCCCCCCAAAATCTGTACAGAGGGAGTGCTTTAAGCATTTGTTTGAAGGTGCGTTCTTCAATTATGGCTGGTTGAGAGGGCTATGCTGCGATTCGAATGAGTGACCACCACTCCTCGTAGAAGTGGGTGGATTCACGGTATGCAAACGGGGAAGGGGAAAATGAGAGTTGGCTCATGCTGCGTTCAAAAGGGAGGGCTCACACTGCAATCCAAATGGGAGACTATTCTAAGAGAAAGGTTTAGCTCATGGCGTTTGAACGGGTAAGCCCAGCATGCATTAGAACGGGGAAGGTGAGAATGAGTTGGCTCGCTCTGCGTTCGAAAGGGAGGGCTCACACTGCGATTCGAATGGGAGACTGCTCTATTTAGAGAGAGCGCTCACAGCACTTGAATGGGTAAGCCCAGCAAGCAGTCGAATGGAGAGTTGGTTCACGCTGTGTTCGAAAGGGAGGGCTCACACTGTGATTCGAATGGGAGACTATTCTACTGGGGGAGAGAGAGCTCACAGCATTCGAATGGGTAAGCCCAGCAAGCAGTCGAACGGAGAGTTGGCTCATGCTGTGTTCGAAAGGGAGGGCTCACACTGCGATTCGAATGGGAGACTATTCTATTGGGGGAGAGAGAGCTCACGGCATTCGAATGGGTAAGCCCAGCAAGCAGTCGAACGGAGAGTTGGCTCGCGCTGTGTTCGAAAGGGAGGGCTCACACTGCGATTCGAATGGGAGACTGCTCTACAGAGAGAGAACGCTCACTGCATTCGAACGGGTAAGCCCAGCAAGCAGTCGAATGGAGAGTTGGCTCACGCTGTGTTTAAAAGGGAGGGCTCACACTGCGATTTGAATGGGAGACTGCTCTATAGAGAGAGAACGCTCACTGCATTCGAACGTGTAAGCCCAGCAAGCAGTCGAACGGAGAGTTGGCTTGCGCTGTGTTCGAAAGGGAGGGCTCACACTGCGATTCGAATGGGAGACTGCTCTACAGAGAGAGAACGCTCACTGCATTCGAACGGGTAAGCCCAGCAAGCAGTCGAATGGAGAGTTGGCTCACGCTGTGTTCAAAAGGGAGGGCTCACACTGCGATTCGAATGGGAGACTGCTCTATAGAGAGAGAACGCTCACTGCATTCGAACGTGTAAGCCCAGCAAGCAGTCGAACGGAGAGTTGGCTCGCGCTGTGTTCGAAAGGGAGGGCTCACACTGCGATTCGAACAGAAGACTGCTCTATAGAGAGAGCGCGCTATATATATATATATATATATATATATATATATGTTCATGTGTACACACATACATACACATATATATTCCCACACACATACACACACACGCATAAACACACACGCACACACATCCGCACCTATATGTACATGAGCATGTATGCGCATGTGTATGTAGAATGTATCCACACAGCGGCGGGTGGTGACGTGCGTGACGGTGACAGGTGGTACGGATAAGGAATTTAGCTGATTAGTGATTGATGAGCTTTCCTGATGTGGAAACGATTGGATCTGATGTAGGTGTGATATGCATCTGAGGACCAACAACCGAGAGATTGAATTTGTTGTTTCGATAAACCTTTTTGGGTAGTGGTGTTTGCTGCGCCAATACGGAATAAATTACTGGAGTAAAATTTTGCCGGGATGCCGGAATGGAGGAGGACTGATTTAAGGTGCTTTTGAAACCAGAATCTTGAAACTGTGTGGTTATTATCATCGGTAAATTCTGAAAGGAAAAGCGGGAAAGTGAGTCAGCAATTTGGTTCTTTGATCCTGGTATGTCTCTAGCAGAGATTATGAATTGGCTGAAATCCAAATTAGACGTCTTAGAAATGGCATGATTTCGGGGGCACGAGAACGGCCCTTGTTGATGCAATGAACTATAGCCTGATTTTCTCAGTGGATTATGATGCTTTTGAAGTCCATTTCCCCACAGAAATGCTGTGACCACGAAGGGGTCTCTTTATTGATTAGTTCATCCACCACTTCAGGTTCAGCTAGCACGGATTGCAAATTATTGCAAATAACGCTAGTGAAAGGCAAGCTTTCTAGCCCAGGGTTGAAGCCAGATTTTAAACCATTCAGGAGGTAGTTTGTAAATTGGGCGTCGGGATGGTTTGCAAGTTCTTTAGCAAGAGAAGAATAAATGACAGGAGTGCTGATATATATATATATATATATATATATATATATATATATATATATATATATATATATATTAGATTTATTTTTTGAAAGATTTCAATAGAAGGCAGATAGGGCGGGCATGCGCGCCACCGCAATAGGAACAGACAGCGTTGCCTAGGGCAACCAAACTCATTGAAGTTGTTGAAACTCTTACTACCTTTCCTCTGTTATCGTGATCTGTTTGATCGGGGGAGGGTTGATGGAGGGGTGTTGAAAACTGGGAGTTTTCAGTTCTTTGGGCTGACCAGGTGGGAAGGTTAGAATTTATGAGAGGGCATATTTCAGTTTGATGGTCTGATGATCTACATACTGTGCAGGAAATGCTGCGGCAGCACAGGAAAACTCGGTTATGGAGATCTAAGTCGAGGGCTCCCCAGTATGGACACTGGTTCCACTGCGCGTCTCGAACAGCGCATTTGGCAGAGAACATTTTATGATAGGTGTAGAAATGACTGCCACCGAAAGAGAGAGAGAGAGAGCTCTGCAATCGCCATGTGATCATTTAGCTCACGTCGTCTGTGTGGAAACACAGAATTCTGCCAAGGAGAGCGTACGAGTGGAGGCGATTTTTGTGTTTTTAAGAGTTACTGAAAAGTCGCTGCATCTAAAAGACATTGCAGCTCGTTGGTGGGGTAGAGAGAGAGGAGAGTAGAAAGGTCTATATCTGCACCTGACAAAATCTGGGTCCAGAGATTATTGGACACTTGCAGAGGTTCCATGGCTGCGGCATTTGGGGGAATAGCTAGAGGCATAGCTGTATGTAGGGTGAAAGTAGAGGGGCGGGCTGTTTGAGGCCCGCCGAGAAGGAATGAGGGCGGAGCCAGCTCTGAAGGTGGAGGCATCCTCACGCCTGGGTCAGCCCCGAAGGCAGGATAGAGTGAGGGGGGAGGAGCTGGAAAAGGTAAACATTGGGCTGGAGCATTTGTCGTTAGCGGAGGCAGCCTCGCGCTCGATTCCACTCCAAAAGCCCAAGGGTAGGACAGGGGGAGAGAGCTGGGGAAGACTGGTTGAGGAGAAGGATTTAGAGCCTCTGTGGTTGGTGAAACTCCAAGCGGTGGCGGCGGGCAGACTCCTGCATCAGGGTGCCTGGTGGTTGGGAGCGAAGTGAGTAGAGGCTGGCAAGAGAGAGAAAGAAGAGTTAGTAGCTTGCTAGGCGCTTGGCCTGGTGCTGACGCCACGCTGGCTGAAGGTCTTTTAGGATGGAAGTTTGGTGAGGGAGAAATGGCCTGTAACTGAAACCCCGGAGGGTTGTGAGCGGTCGGGGTGTTTGTGAGCTGGTATGTCGCGTCTGGAGGAACTGGTAGAAGGTAAGGATTCGGCTATCATGTTTTCAGGCATTTTAGAGGTAGAAGTAAAGTCATGTTGAAAAGAGACATATAAATCAGATAACTGGATTTTGCTTAGCCTGGGAGAGAAGTGGATATTAGAAGCGGCTAGAGCTTGGAGAGGTTTATTAACTGTCCATTTTGAAATGACAGGTATAGTTGAGTGGTCGGCAGAGGTTTAAGATTTGAGTGATCTGGAGGAGAGGGCTGATTCCTCCATCTTGGAGTGCGGGTTGCTGAGTGAGAAGCCCTGCGTCCTCAGCTTGGAGCAGCCGGATCGATGACGGAGGAGTGTCTTTGTTGGAATCGGATGGCTGTGATGATGCAATGATGGGAGAGTTGAAGAATTCCTCATCTGAGGGAAAGAGATCCAGTTCAGACATCTTTGCTGGCTTGAGGGTGGGACCCACTTGTCAGGAGAGTTGTCACAGGTAGCAGGTAAGCAGTGGCTTATATACTCCTGCTCATGGGCTGTGATTTGTCAGATTAAAATTAACATGCTCCTCCCGAACCTCTGTTAATTAACTCCATTAATCTGTAATTATTCAGCAAGGTAAACTACAATAACACATTAAATGAATGCTAGACAATGTTCAAGATAATGCAAAAAGACCCATTCATTAGTGTAACATAACTTGGTTATACAGAAAATATATACATTCTATTATTATAAAACAATAGCACATCGATATATCAAAATGACAGTTGTGATGGAATCACATCAATACTGAATTGTGTCAATATATTTATAATGTACAGTCTATTTTATAAACAGCTACTGTCACATCCACCAAATTTAGCTAACAGCTATTGATAAAGCTGGCTAGCTAGCTAACGCCGACGTAAGCTATGCTATAAATGCAGTCAATGTATCATGCAAAGAAAAGTGATTACTTCAAACTACAATGTCACATAGCCAGACCTATATCCACACTTTGTTTTAGCCCTGTTCCAGCACTGGAGAGTCAAATATAATATACAGTGTAATTTTAATTATGCTACCTCATCTGTCAGCATGATGCCAGTGAATCACATTCAGTCTCTTTGTACGTTACATCATTGTTTTGGTTGATGCTCGCTCACTCACATCCCTATGGAGTGTGTGCACGAGCGTGAGCGCGAGCAACAGGTAGCTGGCTGCAGTTCACTTAACGGCCACAGGTGTCATTAATAACAAGGGTTTCTGTATCTTACATACTGCACCTTTAAAAAAAGCATGCTATTTCCAAAAGTTGTTTTTAATAATAAGCCGAATTTACGAATGTCACCTAATGGACAAATTAAAGCCAAATTAAAGCTTTTTTTCTTCTTCTGTTTACAACTATTTAAATCACATTTAAGCCTCTAAAAAATGTAGGGAATTTCATTGTTCACTGTTGGAAATTTCATGTCAACTACACATTTTAACACAAATTATTAACAAGTTAAAACCTGAAAATTATGCAGAAATGCACGTGTAACAATTAAACACTTGTATTATGAAAAAGTGCAGTGTGTGATAGATGTCTGAATGTGATCGCCAGGTCCAATTTACCTCTGTGAGTGTCAGAAAAACGAACATTTAGAGTGACACCTCACGAGCATTTTCACGTAGTAAAGGGGTGCTGTAGACTCACAACATCAACTTTTGGTGAAAATTACTTTCTGTGCTCCCACATGTAATCCAATCTGATCGACTCTTCTCAGTACACTTCAATACAAACAGAAAGTTAGATGACAAAATTCGGAAGAGCGGAGCGTGGAAAAGGGGCAGGGCAGAAAAAGGTGAATAATGTCTGTCAACCAATCAGAATCCAGCATTTAAAAGCCCCTGTGGTATAAAGCTTATTATTCCACATAATAATTATTATCTGTCCTGGAGTCTCTGAAAACTGATGGGTCTTTGTGAAGCTCCATTTACTCTCATCACCAGCAAGGCTCCAGACTGCGACTAAAATGGTCGCAAATGCGACCAAAAATAACTGATTGCGACAATAATTAAAAATCTAGTAGCCACTGGCGACAGTTGGGTTGTATGTGTCATATGTGGTTTTGTCAGATATCATCTTGTAAGTTATTGAATACATCTTTAGAGTGCGCGCCACCAGTGTGTCTCAAGCCGCTTTTCTCCCATTCTGTTGTGATGAGCTCGCTGCACTGCACGCAACAACAAACCCAGCATGAGAGAGTCATGACCAAATGACTCTTTTGAACAGGGTCTTTTTCATGAGTCACCTGAAAAGAACTGAAGGTGTGAAATCAGGTGCTCAGGTTAGCAGTTTGAATCAGAGTCACTTTCTCAGCAAATCATTCATCAGTGTGTTCACAACTGGGAGTGCAGACATTGTCACATGTTTATTTCGGGCATCTTTATAATTAAAAGTCTGGCACCACTTATATATATGAGATCCAGCTTTTGACACTTAGGACAACTGCTCATACACTGCTCATACACAACTATTACACAAGGTGCAAATATTCATTGATGCTCAAGAAGGCAACACACTACTATATGGATACTATGCTTTATGTAAATATTTGCTTATGTAGATTCTGAAGGGCAGTACTAAATAAAAATAAAAATTTATATTTGTATAAATTATGAAAGGGGTGTGAACATTGATTAGACAAAAGGGGAATGCAAACTTACATATCTTCTCAACTATATATACTGTTTATTAAACCTTTGATTAATGGGTTATCAGCTGTCTTCCTTTTCTTCTGCTTTCTATCTTGTTTCTGAACAACAATCTAAATTGAGCAATTATATAATTTGGCAACTAAAAACAGCTATTTGGCTCCTTAATGTTTCATTTAAGGAGACAATGCTGCCCTACAAAGGCAAAAAACCTGAACTCACTAGAGTGTGGAACTGAGAAAAATGACTTTAAAGTTTTTTAGTTGTCCAGCCAAATGTATTATAGGTAGGACACTGGAAATCTGGCAATTAGATGTTTTAATAATGAAATGTATCCACATAAAAAAAAATCTTGAGCTCAAACTTGACGTTTGACCCCTATTTTGAAGTTACTGTGTGAGTGAGAAAAAGTGAGAAGTCATGCCAAGGCAAAAGGCAGTAACTTCCACATTATCAATATTTGGTTGCTGATCACCATTTACAAAATCATTATAGTAACACCTGTATAAAATCTAGTGATCATGGCATTTATTTTGGATGATTTACAATTACTTATAGCCATGTACTTATTGCTATCCTGTGCTTTGGTTGTATTCTGATGGCATTAGACATGACACATACCTCCATAGCGGTAAAGAATATCTTCAATTGGTGTGCAACAAAACTAACAGGTTGACTGCAGATAGGTGACACTTAATTATATGAATAAATACAAGATAAGCATATTTCTAATGAGTAAACATAATAATTTAATTAATAATGGAATGCAAAGATATAACAAATCATGTACAAATTTAAAATGCATGGAATTGGAATAAGAGATAATAAATCATGTACAAGTAAGTGAACTTGGAATCCTGTTCATTTCTTGTTGTTTCATGGTGTTCTTACTTGTCATCCTCCACAACATTGCTCACAGGCAGTGAACACCAGAAAGCCCTCCTGTTTGGGGGCATAAAAGGACATAGATTTTTTATGATGTCCTTCTTCTTTGCCTCTTCAATCCCCCGGTCATGTGGTCTCAGGAGAGAGGGTACGTTCAGCTCGAACTTAGCCCAGAGGAAGTCCAACTCGGTAAAGTGAGCATCCGCATGGGTTTGTTTGAAGAACAGGCTCCTGGAGCCACATCGCAGCTGAATCACTGACATCTTGCCCAACTTTGGTGCCTTCTTGGTCTTAACACTGGAGTGGCCATCCTTCCAATTCAGCACATTAGCATTCTTCATTTCGACCATTTCCACCTTCCTGGAATTTAAGCTTGACACAACACTCACAAAATCCTCAAAGTCATACACCACTCCTCCAGGACGATTTCTCATCTCCTGCTCAATGCCATGGTGAAAACTGTCAGCACTCATGAAAGTGTGTCCCTTCTCAAAGTATTTTAGAGTGATATCCTCCACAGAGGTGGTATCACCATTAACAAGGCAGACCAGGGAGGATAGCAGGCACCAATTCTTGTTTTGGGCAGTTGTCCAAACAGTTGTCCACCCAGAAGATGCTGTGGCATATGTCCCTTTCTTTCTCTAGTGCAGTTACATAGGCCAAGGTGATCTCTGCAGCACTTCGCCCTGCCGTGCCCTCATTCCAGACCACAGAGATGGTGTTTTTTTTTTCTTCTTGCCTACAGAGGCAAAGGCCTCATGGAATGCCACGATACGCTTCGTGAAGTTTGATGTTTTCAGCCCAGGCATACGAGGCAACATGATTACTTTTTGAAGGTCCACACTCCTCACTGATGTGTCCTCTGGCCAGTAATTCTCCACATCAGCCTGGTATGTCATCCTGCTCTGCACGGCAGACTCCTTATGCCCATGCCACCTCTGGCACTGCAAGCAGTCCATGACATGGCCATCCCCATCATGGTCATTTTTCATGTGCTGATCTTGCAGTAGAAACTCCTCTGATCTTCATTCTTTAGCCTGTAAACAAGGGACCTGCCACGCCGACTTGTTTTTCCATCCACACACAATTTTGCTGTTGGTAGCTGGATGACACTGTGGAACATAAATGCACGTCTGTCTGTGTATTCCATGTCCCAGTACCTGTTCCAGATCTCCTTACGCCTCTCCTCACTAAATTTGTCTGTGCATTTTCTTCTGCATTTCTGGCCACACGGATCTCTCATTGGTGGGGTTTTGGATGGAGTGAGGGTGGGTTCTGGTAGTAGAACTGTGGCTGGAGCGAGGGTGGGCTCTGGTGCTGGTAGTAGAGCTGTGGTTGGAGTGAGAAGAAACTCCATAAGAGCAACAAGGGTGGTGTCAGGTGTGCTACAGAACAGCTCATCGGAACCAAACGCCGGGAAACTAACATCCAGACAACTATCAAGAACTGTCCACGTTTTTGATTTGGGTGCTGGATAACAATCAATATCCCCACAAGTAACTGAAATGAACAGAACAAATTGGAGACATGCATGGGAAACTAAATGGAACACAAACATGAAATATTTGAACAATATTTGATTAATTAATGTCAATGTTATCAAATTGAAGAAATGCCTACCACTGTCCAGAACAATCTTTTTTTTTTTTTTTTTTGGTTGCGGTGCTTCTGGACTGCAAGGAATATTGCCACAAGCAACTGAAAGGAATAGAGCAAATAATAATGATGATGATGATGATGATGATGATGATGATGATAATAATAATAATAATAAGGCATGGAAGGAAATAGGAATAGGAAATTATATTTTATATATATATATATATATATATATATATATATATATATATATATATATATATATATCCAATACACGTAGGAAATAATATTGTAAGGTCCATCAAACATTTGTTTTTACCAATAGGCTATTTGATTAATCAATGTCTATTTTAACAAATTGGGCACAGCCACAGGCCTACAAGGTAGTGCCACAGCTGGTTAATCAAGGGTTAAGTTTGGCTACCATCCAATGCACAGCTCTCTGACTGATGGATTGGATTGGCCAATCTCAAAGGCTATAATATAGAGTAATGTGACTATATTAATTATTTTTCTGAATCTGACCGTAACTGACATCCAGACAAAAAGTTATACATGTGGTTGGATACCGTTTTGAAACCAATTTATTTATTGAAGTGTTCACTAACGTAAAAGGATACAAGACATAAGTTAGCCTAAGTGCTTTTACATCGAATTGAATGAAAGTAGCCTAGCCTAAAAGATCGACTTGTGGATTGATGTGAACGCCAGAAGGTAGGAATAATGCTCAGAAATCAGAATGCTTTTGGATTGTTGTGGATTAAACATCTGCGATGACATTCATTGCCATGGATTTTATCAGGTTACTAAAAAGGTAGGACAGATTTAATTGCGAACTGTTACTACTGATTTTATGTGTGATCATGCTACAGCCTCAGACTGTCACTGACACTGATGTTGACAGCTGCCACTGACTGAATAATCTGCATTATGGAAAAAAAACTTTGAGAATATTTACGATTACTTATTGCTGGCAAATTATCTAGTCTTTGCTTGTTTACAGTGCTTTGTTATACAGAGCAGTTTGGTAGCCTATTCACTGGATAGCCGAGTAGCCTATTTATTATATTACAGGTGGCTAGCTAGCTAAATGAAGTAGATTGCTATCTATCTATCTATCTATCTATCTATCTATCTATCTATCTAATTCGTTTGTCTAATGCATCTTTTGTGTTACACAATTTCTTACCTTGACCCTGATGTCGGCATTTCAAAGCCATCTCAACCATTATTTTCCCTCGAGAGGCCATCCTTAAACGCTATAGTAAAAACACTCAACAATATTTGCTTACAACACTTTTATTCAGGTATCATCTGTGTCAAATTGCTTCAGTGACAGATGTATGACAGTTACAGGCTACACCGTAATTTAAATGTGGCAAACTTTAAAAACAAAGGCAGAGTACAGTAACTCAATGCCGGCACAGTAACTTCATTTTGATGCACAGCTAAACAAAGGCAGAGTACCCTAACTCAATTTGACCATTCCAAAACAAAGTCAAAGAGCGGTAATTGGAGTTACAGAGTTCTGCCTTGGTTTCTCCTGGGCTTTTGGAAGTTACTGTTAAGACAACCCATTATTTTCTCGAAAAAAACAACGAAATTGACTCAAGATACTTATCCACATGATAAAGGAGGTCTTGAATGTCTCAAAAATATCAATAACTCATTTTCGACCAAAAATGAAGTTACGGCCTTTTGCCTTTGCACGGCAGAATGGCTCCCAAGTAAATGTTTTAGTCTGGAGCCCTGCACCGCATGGACAGAGGGACACACAGGCAACTCCAAACCCTGCTGTCAAAAGGTTTCTCTTCAAAAACACAAAAAGAACATACTTGCAGGGCTGCTACTCATCAAATGGGTGCCCTAAGCGGAATTGTATTTTGTCGTTTATGCAACGGATACAATAATATATGATTACACAAGTAATATTTTCAAATAAAATATAATTGTATTTTAAGTGTCAGAATTACAGTAGCTGTGAGTCATGTTAAAATGAAATGAAATGCTTTTATTTTTTTTATTCAAGCAACTAAGATGGTGCCTGTCTAGGGAGTTGGAGCCCTATACAGACTGTGTGATCTGCTTGTAGGTTGTGGCAGCCCTGCATACTTGCTTGAGGGTTTGAATGTATGTGTGTGTAAATGCACATTGTTATCTGTGGTTGTGTGTGCATAAATGTGTGCCACAGGGGAGAGGATATATGTATGTGTATATGTGTGACCTATATGCCCACAAAAGGCTCAAGCAGGGGTCGGTGTGGATCTCTCTCTCCATCCCAGCAAGGTTGGTGTGTGAATTCAGGGCAGTGGTCATCTCTCTGCGGGACACCATGTCCTCTGTCTCATTCCGCACTGCACTCTAGAGGTGCCGGCCTTTCAAGCCCAATCTCTTTATCTGATGCTTTGTGGGGAGGTGAACTTTTGCTCACAGAAATACAGTACATTTCTGCCAAACAATAGCAGACAGGCCACGGAGAGGAGTGGGTGGAGGAATGGCTTTCTCCTGCTGCGTGAATCTGTGTGAGACCAGCATTGTGGATGTGTGTGCGTGTGTATATTTTATTTGTGTGAAGATGAACAAAACAACATGTCAATCAAAACTACTTACAGAATAGAGGAGATTAATAGATTTAAGCCATATTTACATACAAACACTTATAAGGGCTAAATATGCCATTGGCTCTTTAGAAAAATCAGAAAAAGAGATATAGAGTGTGGCAGCGGGGGCGTGGTCGAGTGCCCGTCCGAAGAGAGAGCAGTAAGGGCGCTTACACCTGAGCTAAATTATGTCTAACACCTGTCTCTAATTTCAGTGAGCTTTTGGACAGTGGCATATAAACAGCCATGCCACCGCCAAAAGAGCGAGAGAGTCTGACACAAGAGAGCCTACAGTGATCGTGGAGGCTGATTTGTTTATGTTTATGAAGCTAATGTGTTTACCTACAGGTGCATCTCAATAAATTAGAATATCGTGGAAAAGTTCATTTATTTCAGTAATTCAACTCAAATTGTGAAACTCGTCTATTAAATAAATTCAATGCACACAGACTGAAGTAGTTTAAGTCTTTGGTTCTTTTAATTGTGATGATTATGGCTCACATTTAACAAAAACCCACCAATCAATAAATTTTGGGGGACAAAACATAGAGTGGAGGCCGCGATTAGTTCCCGCCTCACCCATCTGCTGATTTTGGGGACTAACTGGCCTGAATTCAGAAATGTATTGAAGGGAATTTGTGCGGATGGGTCTTCGTCAGCTCCACATCAGGATGATGTGGGGGGGGGGGGCTGCAGCCCCTCCCATCCTCAGGGGATTACCCGAAAGGGATTTCCCAAAAGGGATTTCCCTTTGGAGCAGTTGCGAGATGAAAACCTCAAGCACGCCTTTGACCAAGTGAGAATGATCGATGGTCAACAACTCCAGCCGAGTGTAGCACTTTCATATCCCTATTTCGCAATTATAAACGAGCGGTTGTATAGAGTGACGCAGGATGCTCAAACCAAGGAAGATACCACCCAGCTCTTGATACCGCAGAGCTGCCGGGAAATGGTGTTCCAGGCGGCTCATTATAATCCCATGGCGGGTCATCTAGGGGAAAGGAAAACACTAAACCGTCTAACAGCCCGTTTTTATTGGCCGGGCATTGGCGGCGATGTCCGCAGGTGGTGTGCAGCTTGCCGTGAATGTCAGCTGGTGAATCCGCCAGCCACCCCAAAAGCACCATTGTGCCCCCTTCCGTTGATCGAGGTCCCCTTCGAGAGAATTGGCATGGACCTTGTCGGGCCATTAGAACGGTCAGCACCCGGACATCACTTTGTATTGGTCCTAATGGACTATGCAACGTGATATTCAGAAGCAGTGCCTCTGTGCAACATCACAGCAAGTGTTGCGGAGGCACTCTTCTAAATAATCTCCCGGGTGGGGATTCCGAAATAAATCCTCACCGATCAGGGCACAACCTTTATGTCACGGACACTACGCGAGCTTTACGAATTATTGGGCATTAAATCAATCCGCATCAGCGTTTACCATCCACAAACAGATGGCCTGGTTGATCGATTTAATAAAACCCTTCAAAATATGATTCGTAAGTTCGTGCATGAGGATGTTAGAAATTTGGACAAATGGCTTGATCCCTGTTATTTGCAGTACGAGAGGTTCCGCAAGCCACCACGGGTTTTTCCCCATTCGAGCTGTTGTATGGGCGACGGCCACGCGGCGTGCTGGATGTCATACGCGAAGCTTGGGAGGAGGGACCTTCAACCATTAAAAATGAAATTCAATACGTTCTTGATCTTAGAGAAAAACTCCACACCTTGGGGCAACTAACACAGGAGAATTTGCTCCAAGCTCAAGAACGACAGAGCCGACTGTATGACAGGGGAACTCGGCTGCGGGATTTTGCACCGGGAGATAAGGGACTCGTATTACTCCCCACATCAGGCTCCAAATTACTCGCCAAGTGGCAAGGACCCTTTGAGGTCACACGACGAGTGGGGGATCTCGATTATGAGGTTAAGCGAACCGATAGAGGGGGCGCACGTCAAATATATCACCTCAACCTCCTGAAATTATGCAGAGAGGCGGTCCCTGTGACATTGGCTATGGTAGTTCCAGAGAGGGTGGAGCTCGGGCCGAAAACCTAATCATAACACCCCAGTCACTTGCGGAGACCACCTCTCACCGTATCAGCTCGCAGGGGTTGCCAAGTTGCAACAAGAATTTGCAGATGTGTTCTCCCCTCTACTGGGTCATACGAACCTCATCCAACACCACATCCTGTGGTGACCCTTGTGATTAAATTTTGGGGGACAAAACATAGAGTGGAGGCCGCAGTTAGTTCCCGCCTCACCCATCCGCTGATTTTGGGGAATAATTGGCCTGAATTCAGAAATTTGTTGAAGGGAATTTGTGTGGATGGGTCCTGCATAAAAGCGCTGAGATGTGAAATGTGTGATGCTTTGGCAGGGGAGGTGAAGCTGTCTTCGTCAGCTACACATCAGGGTGATGTGAGGGGGGGAGAGGCTGCAGCCCCTCCCATCCTCAGGGGATTTCCCTTTGGAGCAGTCACAAGATGAAAACCTCAAGCACACCTTTGACCAAGTGAGAGTGATTGATGGTCAAAAACTCCAGCCGAGTGTAGCACTTTCATATTCCTATTTCACAATTATAAACGAGCGGTTGTATAGAGTGACGCAGGACACTCAAACACTGGAAGATACAACCCGGAAGCTTGGAGCTCGGGCTGGAGGTGAATACAAAACCTAATCATAACACCCCGGTCATTTGCGGAGACCACCTCTCACTGTATCAGCTCGCAGGGGTTGCCAAGTTGCAACAAGAATTTGCAGACGCGCTCTCCCCTCTACCGGGTCGTACGAACCTCATCCAACACCACATCGAGACCGGGAGTGGTGGTACGTAGCCGACCCTATCGCTTGCCCGAACACAAAAAGAAAATAGTTCAGGAAGAATTGGATGTGATGTTTGATATGGGGGTAATAGAGGAATCCCACAGCGATTGGTCCAGCCCGGTTGTTCTAGTTCCCAAGAGCGACGGGTCTGTACGGTTCTGTGTGGATTATAGAAAAGTCAACGCGGTGTCTAAATTTGACGCATACCCAATGCCCCGCATTGATGAGTTGCTCGATCAGTTAGGTACTGCTCGATTTTATTTGACATTGGATTTGACAAAGGGTTATTGGCAGATCCCCTTGACACCAATTTCCCATGAAAAACAGCCTTCTCCACGCCATTTGGATTGCACCAATTTGTGACGCTTCCATTCGGTTTGTTTGGGGCCCTGGATACGTTTCAGCGTCTCATGGACCGAATCCTCACACTGCATTCAGTTTACGCCACTGCCTATCTAGACGACATTATCATTTACAGTAATAATTGGCAGCGGCACATGCAGCACCTGAGGGCGGTCCTGAGATTGCTGCGGCAGTAAACCCCAAGAAGTGCGTGATTGGGCGGGTGGAGGTACGGTATCTGGGGTTCCACTTGGATCATGGGCAGTGCATCACCAAATTGACAAGACTGCAGCGATTGCGACCTGCCCGAGACAGTTCCTGGGGCTGGCTGGCTATTACAGGAGGTTTGTGCCTAATTATTTGGACTTTACCAGCCCGCTGACTGATCTCACTAAAAAGGGGGCTCCCAACCCGGTCCAGTGGGCGGAGCAGTGCCAACAGGCGTTCACGCAGATTAAAGCCGCACTTTGCGGGGGGCAGCTTTTGCATGCACCAAATTTCTCTCTCCCTTTCCTGTTACAGACGGACGCTTCAGACAGAGGGCTGGGGGCCGTACTCTCGCAGGTGGTGGAGAGGGAGGAGTGCCCGGTGCTGTACATCAGCCATAAGCTCTCTTTGAGGGAAACGAAGTACAGCACCATGGAAAAGGAGTGTCTGGCCATCAAGTGGGCGGTCCTCACCCTCCGGTACTACCTGCTGGGGTGGGCCTTCACCCTCTGCTCGGACCACGCCCCACTCCAATGGCTCCACCGCTTGAACGCGTGGATCACCCGTTGGTATCTCTCTCCAGCCCTTTAAATTCAAGTTGGTCAACAGACTGGGGTCACAGATGGCTGTCGCTGCCGGATTGCTCTCTGGCCTGAGTTGGGTGGTGGAGATATGTGGCAGCGGGGGCGTGGTCGCTTACACCTGAGCTAAATTATGTCTAACACCTGTCTCTAATTCCAGTGAGCTTGGGGAGAGCAGCATATAAACAGCCACACCACCGGCAAAAGAGCGAGAGAGTCTGACACGAGAGAGCCTACAGTGATCTTGGAGGCTGATTTGTTTATGTTTATGAAGCTAATGTGTTTACCTATGTGAAGCTAATGAGTTGAGTGCCTACGTGCCTCTGAGACTGAGTTTGTGAAGCTGTAAAGCATTGAGGCGGCTGATTAAAAGCCTTAACTGAGTCTGGAAAACCCGCTTTCCTGTGTCCTCCTTCCCTTCTGCTTGGAGTCTTTACAGAGAGATAAAGGATTTATAGGATACAGAAAGGTATAAATATATATGTGACTATAACCAAAAATAAATACTGAATTATATCACATTCCAAGCCTAGATTTCAAGAACAAATTCCAGTTTAATCTAGGCTTCATCAGGACAGTTCAATATGACAGTACAAACATTAAAATAGAAACCCAGAACGACCCAAAATGCAATATAATGAAGGTCAATGACAGGCATGAATGGAATGGGGCCCACTTAACCAATAAAGCCACTCAAAATGGAACAGGCACCAAAAAATGCCATCTCAAATGCATCCAAAAGTAAAAAATGTAAGTGGGGCAGAATTGGGCAGAAACCTAGAGATAATGTCCAAGAAAGAGCTCCAAACTTCTGGAAACTTGACCTCACATGATCTTAATGGAAAGAACTGCAAAAAGAACATCTTAACCATCAAAAAAAGAGATGGTTATGGAATATTCTAACCCTATTATTATTATGAAATTCACATCAGTCTCTTACCTGTACTGCCCACAAATCAAACATAAAAACTGAGCAGATCGTGAGACAAACTACAAGCATTTGTGTGGAACACTGGGGAAAGTTAAACAAAATCAAATGTCAAAAGCCAAGTAAAAATACAGCCCCAAGCAATTATACCCCAATAAGTACATTGTCCAAGATGAGAAAACATCCTGGTTACTTGCGTAACTTCTGTTCCCTGATGGAGGGAGCGAGATGCTGTGTTGATGTAGTGACACTAGGGGTCACTCTTGGGAGCCCAAGACACCTCTGGTCTTTGATAAAAGGCCAATGAAAATTGGCGAGTGGTATTTGCATACCACTTTCCTGGACATATGGGTATAAAAGGAGCTGGTATGCAACCACTCATTCAGGTTTTATGCTGAGGAGCCGAGACAAGGTCCCGGCCATTTCAGCAGGTAGTTCAGCATTGTGGCAGGAGGGACACAACGTCTCGTTTCCTCCATCAGGGAACAGAGGTTACACAAGCAACCAGGTGTTCCCTATCTGTCACTCGCTCGACGTTGTGTCGATGTAGTGACACTAGGGGTCCCTATACAAAACGGCGCAACTGGCTGAACTGTGTTACGTGAACTGGTGGTGTGTGCCAGGCAGACCACTGTGTGCCTCGTAGCCAGCGCACCAGGCCGACACATAACCTCCCCCAACACTGTTATGAGTGTCGAACGGCCCTTTGGGACAAGTCGGCTACCCAAAAGATAGAGACGGGCTAGCCCAGTTGTGGCCTCTTATCCCCTTTTTTTTCGAATCCCTAAAAAAAAGGGGGATTATCCGACTGCGCCGACCAGGTCTAGTCGGGGGGGGGGGTGTCCCTCCCAAGGGGAGGACACCGTGGAGACCACACCTCGCCCAGAGAGATGGGGGGTATTTAAGTGGAAATACGTTGCATGGTCTTGCCGAGCTATGTCGGAAGTATGCCATGTGGAGAAGTCCCATGGTAGGTCCTACCCTACGGGGGAGGAGTTACTACAAGCTTGAAGACTGGGGCAGAGGGGCCTCTGCCCAAGGAAGATGCAGTTTGCCAACAGGGAAATGAATTAGCAGAAGATATACATCACATGGGGTTACCTACGGAGAACTGCCACATGCGGAGCACCTACCCCAGTACAGGGCTTTAGTTAGCATGTGTACTGGGCCAGCAGCAAGTCTCATGAAAACTCGACTGTCACAGGGCTCGGAGGAAGTCAACCAGGGAACACAGTTTGTGAACGCTACTGGGAGTTAATGGCGCACGTCTTCAGCTCAGAGGAGGTGAAAGGCGCTATATGACTTACCTGCTTGTGCGTGCCACTACACGGGATGAAACCGGTTCCACCCGGAGGTTGTAGAACCTCACAAAGGTGTTGGGTGTTGCCCAGCCCACTGCTCTGCAAATGTCTGCTAGAGAGGCGCCCCTGGCCGCTACACCCCTGGTAGAATGGGCTCGTAGCCCTACCGGGGGTGGCACATCCTGCGTGTGATATTCCATAATTATGGCGTCAATGAGCCAGTGGGCGTTCCTTTGCTTGGAGACAGCGCTTCCTTTCTGCTGTCCACCAAAGCAGACAAAAAGCTGCTCAGAGATTCTAAAGCTCTGTGTGCGATTCAAATAGATGCGTAAAGCACGCACCGGACACAGCAACGTCAAGGCTGGGTCTGCCTCCTCCTGGGGCAGTGCTTGCAGGTTCACCACCTAGTCCCTAAAAGGGATCGTGGGAAACTTGGGCAAATAGCCCGGTCGGGGTCTCAGAATCACATGAGAGTAGCCCAGACCGAACTCCAGGCACGTTTCACTTACAGAAAACGCTTGCAGGTCTCCTACCCTCTTGATGGAAGTGAGCGCAGTCAGGAGGGCAGTCTTCAAGGAGAGTGCCTTAAGCTCAGCTGACTGCAAAGGCTCAAAGGGGGTTCTCTGTAGACCCTGAAGAACTACAGAGAGGTCCCATGAGGGAACGAGGCGCGGTCTGGAGGGATTCAGCCTCCTGGCGCCTCTCAGGAACCTGATGATATGGTCGTGCTTCCCTAAGGACTTACTGTCCACTGTGTCGTGGTGTGCCGCTATAGCGGCTACATACACCTTCAAGGTGGAAGGGGACAGCTGCCCTTCCAACCTCTCCTGTAGGAAGGAAAGCACCAATCCGACTGCGCATCTCTGGGGGTCTTCCCGTGGGGAAGGACACCACTTAGCTAACAGACGCCACTTAAAGGCATACAGGCACCTTGTAGAGGGGGCCCTAGCCTGAGTGATCGTGTCTACCACTGCGGGTGGTAGACCGCTTAGGTCTTCCATGTCCCGTCCAGGGGCCAGACATGGAGATTCCAGAGGTCTGGACACGGGTGCCAGATGGTGCCCCGTCCCTGAGAAAAAAGGTCCTTCCTCGGGAATTCGCCAGGGGGGGCTGTTGCGAGGAGCATGAGGTCCGAGAACCATGTCTGGGTGGGCCAGTAGAGTGCTACCAGGATGACCTGCTTCTCGTTCTCCCTGACCTTGCACAGGGTCTGTGCAAGTAGGCTCACTGGGGGAAATGCATATTTGCGCAGTCCAGGGGGCCAGCTGTGTGCCAGCGTATCTATACCGAGAGGTGCCTCGGTCAGGGCGTACCAGAGCGGGCAGTGTGAGGATTCTTGGGAGGCGAACAGGTCTACCTGTGCCTGTCCGAATCGACTCCAGATCAGCTGGACCACATGAGGGTGGAGTCTCCACTCTCGCCTGAGGGTAACCTGCCGTGAAAGCACGTCTGCTGCAGTGTTGAGGTCGCCCCGGGATGTGAGTGGCTCGCAGCGACTTGAAGTGCTGCTGACTCCAGAGGAGGAGACGGTGGGTGAGTTGTGACATAGAACGGGAGCGCAGACCGCCTTGACGGTTGACATATGCTACCGTTGCCATGTTGTCTATCCAAACTAACACGTGCTTGACCTGGATCAATGGCCAGAACCTCCGCAGGGCGAGCAGAATTGCCAGCAACTTGAGGCAGTTGATGTGCCAATGCAGCCGCGGGCCTATCCATAAGCCGGCGGCTGCGTGCCCTTTGCAGACAGCGCCCCAGCCCGTCTTGGAGGTGTCTGTCATGACCATGACGCGCCTGGAGACCTGCTCTAGGGGAGCGCCTGCCCGTAGAAATGTGAGGTCGGTTCAAGGGCTGAAGAGGCGGTGACAGATCGGTGTGATGACCAGGCGATGTGTCCCGCGGCGCCATGCCCATCTCGGGACTCGAGTCTGAAGCCAGTGCTGAAGCGGTCTCATATGCATCAACTCGAGCGGAGTGGCCACCGCTGAGGATGCCATATGCCCCAGGAGCCTCTGAAAGAATTTCAGTGGAACCACTGTTTTCTGTTTGAACGCCTTCAAACAGATCAGCACCGACTGTGCACGCTCGTTTGTGAGGCGCGCCGTCAACAAGACTGAGTCCAACTCCAAACCGAGAAAAGGGATGCTCTGAACCGGGAGGAGCTTGCTCTTTTCCCAGTTGACCCGAAGCCCTAATCGGCTGAGGTGCGAGAGCACCAGGTCCCTGTGTGCACACAACATGTCCCGAGAGTGAGCTAGAATTAGCCAATCGTTGAGATAGTTTACAATGTGAATGCCCACCTCCCTTAACGGGGCAAGAGCTGCCCCTACAACTTTCGTGAAGATGCGAGGGGACAAGGACAGGCCGAAAGGGAGGACCTTGTAGTGATACGCCCGACCCTCGAATGTAAACCGCAGGAAGGGTCTGTGTCGAGGTAGAATCGAGACGTGGAAGTACGCGTCCTTCAGGTCTACCGCCGCGAGCCAATCTTGATGCTGGACACTCACCAGAATGCGTTTTTGCATCGGCATCTAGGACGGGAGTCTGTGTAAAGCCCGGTTCAGTACTCGCAGGTCCAAGATTGGCCACAACCCACTGCCTTTTTTCGGTACAATGAAGTAGGGGCTGTAAAACCCTTCTTCATCTCGGCTGGAGGGACAATCTCATCAGACGTACCAGCGGGTGGGGCCTCACGGCGGGGCGGAACTTGAGGTGCCACACCGTGTTGTGGCCGTGCTGAGTTCAGGGACATCGAAGTACTTACCTGGCTCCTTGTGACCACCCCCGGAACAGCCTGGGACGGGGGAGGAAGAGGCCTGTCCTCATGACCCGTGGAGACTGTAACACCAGGGGCAGATTTGTGCCACAGCTGGGCGCTCAGGTGTGGGGAGACTGCCGCTGGAGTGCCAAACCTGCCAAAATGGAATGGTGGACAGTGGTCGTGATGACGGCCGTGCACACCGGGTATGTGACCCAGGGAACAAGGAAACCGCTCTTGCTGAACTCTTGGGTACTGCAGCCACTTGGGCATGCAGTG
This sequence comes from Myxocyprinus asiaticus, assembly GCF_019703515.2. Lineage (NCBI taxonomy): Eukaryota > Metazoa > Chordata > Actinopteri > Cypriniformes > Catostomidae > Myxocyprinus > Myxocyprinus asiaticus. Next base: position 14,993,119 of record NC_059377.1, on the reverse strand, counting down.
CAATTAAATACAAAGGTAACAAAAGATTCTCCTCCTGGCCCTTGACCAGGGATGCAGTGGTCTGCTTACCAGCTCCAGAGCAGGGGGTTTCGTCATCCCTGGGTCATCCCATCTCAGGGGTGCTTCGAAGCCTTTTTGCGGGTTCTTGGCGGCCGCAAGACGGGTGGCGTCTGCTTCCTGCGGTGGGCTCCATGCCGGGGCCGGGCCGCAGGGGCAGGCTGCGGCAGTGCTGGTGCAGTCACCGCAGGGGGACGCCCTTGGCGACGAGCAGACGGGGTGTGGGATCTTGAGCCGCGCCGGGGCAGGATGTGCCAGATAATCTCCGTCTGCTGCTTCACCGCTGAGAAATACTGGGCAAAGTCCTTGGTGTCATCGGACTGGCCAACTTGGGAAATGGGGGCAGCAAGGAACCATGCCTTGTCAGCCTCTCCCATCTTGACCAGGTTGAGCCAAAGTTGGCGCTCCTGGACCACCAAGTTGGACATCGGCCGCCCGGAGAGTGAGGTCGGTCGCCGAGCACAGCTCCTGCATCAATCCCGGGGTGAAACTACCCTCGTGCAGTTCCTTTAGCGTCTTGGCTTGGTGGACTTGCAGGAGAGCCATGGCATGAAGGGCGGAGGCACCTTGGCCGTCAGAGATGATGTAAACCTACAGGCCTTGGACGGGACCTTTGGGTGCCCGTGCCAGGTGGCGGCGCTCTGCAGGCATAGGTGCACGGGACGGGGGTGGGGCATGGCCGAAGCACCCAAGGGCATTCTCTGCAGTGCACCAGTGCAGAGGGGGGAGAAGCCGCTGAAATGCGCTGTCAGATCCAGCAGAGGTGAATGAACAGTCGTGGGATTTCAGCTCAGTGAGCATGACCGTTTGGCTCCGAAGAGAAAATCTGAATGAGTGGTTGCATACCAGCTCCTTTTATACCCGTATGTTCGGGGGAGTGGTATGCAAATACCACTCGCCAATTTTCATTGATCTTTTATCAAAGACCAGAGGTGTCTCGGGCTCCCAAGAGTGACCCCTAGTGTCACTACATCAACACAATGTCAAGTGAGTGACAGTTAGGGAACCACAATTTACAAATTTGGCAGAATACAGTTGTTGACTAAAGGTGCTGAAATTGACAGAATTTGGTGTTTATCCTCAAAATATCCTCTTGTCAATGCTTACCAACTTTCATGAAGATTAAATCTTACGTAATTTTACCATATGGGCCACGCTCAAAAAAATCATTCTGCCAAACGATGTAGTGAATCACAAATGCTTTAAAAAGTACAATGAGTACATGAATGGGTAAAGTATCTAATAGGTAATGGTGGAATACAGTCAAAAAATTATTTGAGAGGAGGCAATGCACAATTCGCACAATGACTGGATAATGACGGTGTAAATGGGATAATAATACACTCGGCCATGGTTAAATTAAAGGTGCTCCTCAACCCAGTCTCATGAAAAGTTGTAATAATAGTACGAGATGGCAAAATCTTACAAGTTGTCAGATACAAAAACGTACGACTTTACTCCTACAGAGATGTAACAAGGTTGAAATGGGAAAGGAGGAGGCTGCAACCGGCTGAACAATCAAAGTAATATTTTATAGGAACTTAAACAAAAAGACACATAAACATAAATGCACACATGGCAGCTGCATGTGGCTCTCTCTCTCCTGAACTGCCGCATCCCTCTCCTCGGATGATTAGCCCGATTGGGGGCTGGGCATGCGTAGTTACGGCCCGGCCCCACCCTCCTCCTTGTCACAAGAGAAAAATAATCAGACCAACAAATAATTTAATTAAAATGTTTTCTAAGTTTAACTCCTAACCCAAATCTAAACCTATCCACAATTTTAATAGAAAATAAATTTTGTGTTTTACAAATGGAAGCGTATGGCAGGTTATTGACATACTGTAAATCAGTCATTTGTATTGCATAATTAAACATGGAATGAGTAACCAAATCTGTTCAAATACATTTCCTTTCTTAAAATAAAGCATTGGATACACTCAAAAAAAAATGTCAGTCAATTTTTTTAATTTACTCATTCAATAGTATAACATCCAATTGAATTGAGTAATCTTTAACAAAATTAAAGGGGAAAAAAAATATCCTACCTAATCTGGATTATGTTGGCAAAAAAAGTTGTACCTTTTTGTATGAGCCAAGTCATACAATATCTTACGATTTCGCAGTCTCTTAATTGACTATGAGAGACTATGTTGGTGCTCTGCGTGTCACCATCATAACACTTACTACTGTGTAAAATGAGGATTTGACCAGTGATTTGCAAAGAAGGTGACTACTGATAATGCACAAAATATAGTAACAAATAAAAAAAACATTAAATATGCTTTTTACTGCATTATTGTTGTTCTTTATTTTAAGCAATGTAAAACATAAAATTGGTGAGTTTACCCTAACAGAGACAAACCCTGACAATGTACAGACTCAGCAATCACATTTATTTAAACCACAGAAATGTAAAAGACACAGCTATTTAAAGTAAAAGACAGGCACAACAATAAAGGATCTGTAGTGTTAGGGAATAAGTTATATACCCTGATTATACAAGTACTATATATAACACAATTTGGAATTACTGTAAATCATACAGTCATGCCAATAAAGCTTTGTTGACTTTGAATCTGAGAGAGAGAGAGAGAGAGAGAGAGCGAGAGAGAGAGAGAGAGAGAGAGAGAGAGAGATGCTTTGTGATGGGTTTGCTATGTGGTCTCTAGTCTGTGTGTTTCTCTTGGCAGCAGGGCTCGTTATCCGGGCTGGCTACATTGATCTTTCCCCACTGGCTGGCCTTACCGCAGCACCTTTAAGGCCCATGGCCAGACCCATTAGCACAAACATAAAGCCAACAGACACACATTCTCCCTACACAGTCACTGGTACATACACATAAACACCTATAGTCCCGCAAAGCCAGGCTTTTGAATATCAGCACAAAGTCTGGTCCACTTTAGTTCTTGGCCACCTTATTCTGGCCAAGAACCGCCCACTTAGAGAAGAAAGGTCAGTCTGAATGACATGCAAATTGACCAACGACAGTTCATTTTGTATTTAAGTGCCATTTAGTGGTGAGTTTGTAAAAAATTGCTGATACCACATAAATACCACCCGCATTAAAAAATGTTAAGCAGTTAATCATGCCCCTGATTACCTGTACATAAATTCTGTAATAAAATATATATATATATATATTTTTTTAAACAATCGAAGCAATTGACCCTTCACTAAACTACACATGAATTACAGTGGACTGTAGGCCATTGGTAGACACATATACAATGATATGGGAATAAAACAAACAATATATTAATTTCTAAAGCCACTTTTTGTTTTTTATAATCAATATATAACTCATTTACCAACATCGGAATATCTGAATTATTATGTTGGCTTTACAAAGCTGTTCTGACTCTGGTTGCTATGACTTTTCTAACAGATCAGAATTATGTTTTTTGCACAGCAGACAATCATAACTCAGAAAAATCTCAAGGATTTACATTAACGGAATCTTCAAATGGGCCAAGACTATTCAAATTCCAGCTGTCAAAAAATTCAAATGTACTGTAAACAAACTAACATATGGCCAGATTGAACACCCTAGCAACTATGTAACCATTATTGGGACATCCATCCATCCATTTATAATCTTTTTGTCATACTTTAATTTCTGTATAACCATCAAACTTTTAAAGCTAGTTTAACCTTTCTGACATGGCTTTGTCAAGCCAATATCAAAGTTTGTCTAGATAAACTTTATCTATCTTATTATATATATATATATACAGGTGCATCTCAATGAATTAGAATGTCGTGGAAAAGTTCGTCTGTTAAATAAATTCAATGCACACAGACTGAAGTAATTTAAGTCTTTGGTTCTTTTAATTGTGATAATTGTGGCTCACATTTAACAAAAACCCACCAATTCACTATCTCAAAAAATTAGAATATGGTGACATGCCAATCAGCTAATCAACTCAAAACACCTGCAAAGGTTTCCTGAGCCTTCAAAATGGTCTCTCAGTTTGGTTCACTAGGCTACACAATCATGGGGAAGACTGCTGATCTGACAGTTGTCCAGAAGACAATCATTGACACCCTTCACAAGGAGGGTAAGCCACAAACATTCATTGCCAAAGAAGCTGGCTGTTCACAGAGTGCTGTATCCAAGCATGTTAACAGAAAGTTGAGTGGAAGGAAAAAGTGTGGAAGAAAAAGATGCACAACCAACCGAGAGAACCGCAGCCTTATGAGGATTGTCAAGCAAAATCGATTCAAGAATTTGGGTGAACTTCACAAGGAATGGACTGAGGCTGGGGTCAAGGCATCAAGAGCCACCACAAACAGACGTGTCAAGGAATTTGGCTACAGTTGTCGTATTCCTCTTGTTAAGCCACTCCTGAACCACAGACCATGTCAGAGGCGTCTTACCTGGGCTAAGGAGAAGAAGAACTGGACTGTTGCCCAGTGGTCCAAAGTCCTCTTTTCAGATGAGAGCAAGTTTTGTATTTCATTTGGAAACCAAGGTCCTAGAGTCTGGAGGAAGGGTGGAGAAGCTCATAGCCCAAGTTGCTTGAAGTCCAGTGTTAAGTTTCCACAGTCTGTGATGATTTGGGGTGCAATGTCATCTGCTGGTGTTGGTCCATTGTGTTTTTTGAAAACCAAAGTCACTGCACCCGTTTACCAAGAAATTTTGGAGCACTTCATGCTTCCTTCTGCTGACCAGCTTTTTAAAGATGCTGATTTCATTTTCCAGCAGGATTTGGCACCTGCCCACACTGCCAAAAGCACCAAAAGTTGGTTAAATGACCATGGTGTTGGTGTGCTTGACTGGCCAGCAAACTCACCAAACCTGAACCCCACAGAGAATCTATGGGGTATTGTCAAGAGGAAAATGAGAAACAAGAGACCAAAAAATGCAGATGAGCTGAAAGCCACTGTCAAAGAAACCTGGGCTTCCATACCACCTCAGCAGTGCCACAAACTGATCACCTCCATGCCACGCCGAATTGAGGCAGTAATTAAAGCAAAAGGAGCCCCTACCAAGTATTGAGTACATATACAGTAAATGAACATACTTTCCAGAAGGCCAACAATTCACTAAAAATGTTTTTCTTATTGGTCTTATGATGTATTCTAATTTTTTGAGATAGTGAATTGGTGGGTTTTTGTTAAATGTGAGCCAAAATCATCACAATTAAAAGAACCAAAGACTTAAACTACTTCAGTCTGTGTGCATTGAATTTATTTAATACACGAGTTTCACAATTTGAGTTGAATTACTGAAATAAATGAACTTTTCCACGACATTCTAATTTATTGAGATGCACCTGTATATGTGTGTTTGTGTGTGTGTGTGTGTGTGTGTGTGTGTGTGTGTGTGTGTGTGTATGATATTTATAATAATTTGAATTATTATCTATTATTTATATTTAATTACTTTCATTTTGGGGCCTTTCTCAGCAAATATTAATATTCTTGTAATTAATTTGATTACTTTTTTTGACAGGCCTAGTTTAAATAATGCACTGTCTGTGAATGGCTGTACAAAAAATAAATAAATAAATAAATAAATAAATAAATAAAACACTAAACAAATTAGAAATGTGTGCAGACTTTGTGATCAGGGGGTTGATTCACCAAAATCCTCAAGAAATTAAGAAAGTTCTTAGGAAAAATGATAAGAAGTTTGTAAGCAGATATGTAGCTTTATTCCATGGGTCTGTTGAATGCTTGATTCTGATTGGTTGACGGACGTTCTAAGGCGTGTAATTATTTTTCCAGTAAACACAGGGCTATGAAGTAGTTCCAGGTCTTGACCACATAACGGTTCCATATCATTACGCCAAATTATTTCAGTTATTTCAAAGCGCCCAACAGGCTACCACAACAAAATAACTAATTAAAACAAAGCCAATGGTTAAGCGCATCGATTAGGAATGACAATATCTGTAATATCCTACATTTATTTCAATGAAAAACGACCTTGCGCACCATCTCTCTCTCTCTCTCTCTCTCTCTCTCTCTCTCTCTCTTTTGCTCTCGTCTCACCCGCACACACACACACACACACACACACACACACACACACACACACACAAAGAGAGAGACTTGAGTCGCGACCAATAAACAGAACCTTGCTTGGTTTCAAAGCACCTCCACGACTCGATCAATACAACAGCTTTTATACTATCTGAAATAACTTTTAATATTTGCAAGTGTTTCAATGTATTTCGCCCAAAGCAGTGGAAAAACTCGCGCTCCCCCTCTCATTTGCTCTAAAAAAAAAAAAAAAAAACATATATGGGCATACACACATACATCCTCGTGAGCAAAGTCAGAATGGGGTTGTAAACAGATGTTTAGCAATGGAAAAGCTATATACAAGAATGGCGACACTCGCTGCTTTCGAGAAGTACACTTAAACTTACATCTTGGCAATTTGAAGCGATGTTACTGCTGATGAGAGCCGCATCAAACAGGTAATTCTACAAGCGATCTGTCTCAGTTTCTCTCTCGCACACACACACACACACACACACACACACACACACACACACACACACACACACACACACACACACACACACACACATATACATTGGTGCGGCTATCCTTATGAGGACTCTTTAGTGATGGGTCGTTCATGAACGAATCGTTCATTTTGAAAGAATATTTTATACGAATCGGATGATTCGTTCATTTTGTCGCAGCCACGCAAGTGCAAAATCCGTGTTCATGTTTCGTTCATTTGGCGCGGGAGATCTCTGTACAGGAAACAGAACTGATTAGTTCACCTCCCGAGTCTGTGCTTCGGGTACAAGTCCTTCACTGACAGCCGCAAAGTCTCTGTATTGCAAACAGAAGTTAATTAATACTTCTTAATGCTCCCAACAAGCAGTTTGAGATGCTTTATTTTTGCCCTTACAGTCACACGAGATGTTTCTGGTCACTGATTTTAGCTTCTTTATTTCTTGCCATTCATAACATTGTAAATATTTCTGTCATGGTGTTTTTTTCCTCATCCCACTGAATCTGGTAATAAAGAGTATTGTTTTAAACTTTATATGACTTATTTTCTCATCAGAAAATATCATTGACTACAAGAGCTATAAGGAAACCCCATATTATTTACTTCTTTATTGAGTTGATTTTAAATAAACTGTAATTTAATTTTCCTTCATGATGCATCCCCTCATTGTATTATTTATTTATTTCTTATAATTTTGTTGGGAATAGACCCAAATCAAGCATTAATTATTTATTAACTAATTTTACATTTGGGATAAAATATCGTGTCAACACTTCCTGCAAGAAATACATGAATATAATTCATCATGACAATTAATATGATTTTAAAAAGTAATTTATTGTCATACTGACATGTACTGATCACGATACAAACAATTGCAAAACACTGACTGTGAGCTGTAATGAAAAAAATAATGAAAAAAGACCAGTAATTGTCATTCGTGAATGAGTGCTGAGCCGGGAGGTCACGTGTCAAATGAACGAAGACTCAGATCCGAACTCCGAAGACCGACTCGGGAGGTGGACTAATCAATTTTATTTCATGTAGAGCCAATGTCACATGATGAATGAAACTGCTTGAAAAAAGATTTGTTCATTTTGCTGAATGAGACTCAAAGATCCAAGTCAGTAAAATGATCCGATCTTCCCATCACTACTATCCATAGACATAATGATTTTTATACTGTACGAACTATAGATTCTATCCCCTAAACCTAAATCTAACCCTCACAAAAAACTGTCTGCATTTTTACATATTCAAAAAAACATAGTTTAGTATGTTTTTTTTTTTAAGCAATTTTAATTATGGGGACACTAGAAATGTCCCCATAAACCACATTTATAGCATAATACCCTTGTAATTACCAGTTTGTAACCTAAACATGTTTCTTCATAAACCACCCAAACCCGCCCACACACACACACACACACACACACACACACACACACACACACAATAACTTGCTACTTCAATAAGTCCTTATAAGCAGCAAGTGCATCCTCCTTTGCTAGTTTTAAAGTGACATTTTGGAACTAGCAATGAAAACTCTGTCTGTATCAAAGCAAGATGCTGAATCCATGGTGGAAGAAAGTAGTTCCACTCACAAGAGTGTTTTAGGGACGAAAACCAGAAAATGTCTTTTTATTAAACCCTGAACGATGTAGTAAGGTGTGTTAACCGTGGTATAAGTGTAATAATTGACTTCAGCATGTTGAATTATTGAAAAATCACATGGCTCATTGTGTGTGACACCGCGGAGTCTCACAACATGGGAGGCTCATGCTACTCTCCGCGATCCACGCACAACTTACCATGTGCCCCATTGAGAGCGAGAACCCCTAATAGTGAACACGAGGAGGTTACCCCATGTGACTCTACCCTCCCTAGCAACCGGGCCAATTTGGTTGTTTAGGAGACATGGCCGGAGTCACTCAGCATACCCTGGACTCAAACTCACGACTCCAGGGGTGGTAGTCAGTGTCAGTACTTGCTGAGCTACCCAGGCCTCCAGGAATACAACATATTCTTAACTTTTTCATTAAGTTAGAAAAGAAAATAGTAGTTGTTGGGCCTCATGTATTCAGATAGAAGACAAAGGCAGGCCTAACACAGTCATAAAACCTAACTCAGGCCCACATACCAAGTCATAAATCTTACTGATAAAAACTGTGCCAAAATCAAACAATGGGAGTCCAAAACAGACTACAAATCCCATGAAGCCTTGCTCACTAAAGGATCGAACTCTCAACTCCTATTGGATGAGGCACACGACAGAACGCACCTCAACCATAACATCATCAGGAGTAGAAATACCTCTGAAATGCTTCCGGGATTTGCTTCCAGCAACTTTGCTCGCCGTGTGTAGACGCAGCTCATCGCTGCTCTCAGGTGTAGCCTTGTGGCACAAGGAAGTAACGTCCGATTTGAAACTGTGGCCATACAATCTCTATCTCGCTGGATGAGTTGAGATTACTCTGTATTCCACCGAACACTCTAACGGACCCGAAGGAGACCGCTGAGCAATCAGCATCTTCATCCGTTTGTCTGCAGAAGTGAAGAGATAAAAGGTTTCTCTTCCATCTTCAATTAAGTCAATGTCGCTGATTTCTCCACCAGCCCGCCGAGAATAAGCAGCCGTACCGCCTGCCGACAGAGTGAGGAAATGGCCTCCCGTCATCACCCGAGCCTCAAGGAACCGAGTCGGGGTTAAAGGACGGATGAACACACATTCTACCTGTGTCCTCATGCGATTCAAGTAAGAGGTTTTCGTCTGGGCAGAGATAGAATATTACAGTGTGTTATTCTTGTGTATCAGGGTTATTGCTTGTACAGTTTACGGACCACCGAGTCCGCTCATTGCGATTAATACTCAAGGTATTAATTATCACTAATGAGATTTGCTGTATTGTAGTCCAACCACATTGGACTGTTGTGCATTTCCGTCATCGTGGGTGAGACCGGCACACTGAGTTTATCCATTAAAGAATCAAAGCCGCGGAATGGTTTATGAGCCATCCACCGTGTCTCTGAGTGATAAACTAACAGCTGCTTTCTCTCCCACGATCGCAAAACCGGCTTTGGGGCCATCACTTAATTCTCTCTCTCTCTCTCGTACTAACCACACACTCACACACACACGCGACCCCTCACAAACATTCTCGCACACATTTTTGGCTAGTAGATAGCTTCGTGATAAAGCTCAGCTTTGTCCCTAAGCAATCGTACAAGCAGATACACGCGGTAACTGGTAGACGCCATTGACTGGTTTCTCTCCGCCCACATTCACAGCCATATTCTCTGGCCGGAAGTCTCGCGTGACATACTCTCCACGAGAGTCACGTCCGCCATTTTGTGCACATCCCTCCTTACACACACACACACCCTCATGTGTTATAGGATTATTTTGATTTCCATATCTAATCATATCACTGTTTAGTTTGTAGTTGTAAGTCGGAAGTTTACTGACTGCATTGTATTAATTATTAATTGATATTACTGCATAAATAAACTTTGTTATATTACAAAGAAAAGTGTTTTGGTTTGTTTTGCATACACCTGTGTCATGCTGACGGGATGTCAGTGCTCTGATTCAAGCCTTCATTCATTGTTTTTTCTCGAAAATCGATATTCTTCGGATGTCGATTTTCCTAAGAAAACAATCTAATATTGAGTGTTATACTATCTGGTTATTAGTCCCTGATTCCAGGGTGGTGCCCCGTCAATATTAATCCTTATTAATATTCTATTGATTTTTGATAATTGATCATTATCTTTGATGATTGTTGAATTTGAATGATCAATAAGCTAGTGTTCATTTTAATTAATGTTTCATTGATGTTAATGATTAGTGATTATCTTTGATAATTGTTGATTTAAAGGATTAAAAAAAAAACTAAAATTGATTTTCATCAATGTTCTATTGATTTTCATCAATGTTCTATTGATTTTAATAATTAATAATTATCTTTGATAATTATTAATTATTGCTAATAACCAAACCCGCTCCTAAACGTAGCGCACTACATTTACTGGAGCCCCATATGAGGTTTTAATGAGTTAGATTCAATTAATTAATTTAAATATTAATTAATAACTAAAGAAATAATTATTAATTATTTCTGATAGTAACACTGATCTAAACAACCAGTAAAGCCCTACATAGTTAAGAAGAATTTTATTACTTTCATGAATCCAGCCTCAGAATTTGTTCATCTAAAAGTAATAAGTACAGACTAGTATCAACCCAACTTTGATCCCAGACAGAGAAAACCCTCTTTGTCCTTAATCTGGGAAGTTAACCAGTCACATTAGGGCTTTCCAGATCGAGAAACTTCTTTCCATTTATGTGTGCAATATGCATCACACGATCGGTAGAACTGAGCGCTCTCTGTGGGCAGACAAGGCTTAAGCCCAAAGTATGCTTCGCTTAGACATGAACGCTGAGCGTCCATGTACAGGACGCGTGATGCAAATCTCGTCATCAGCAGAGTGTGCGAGCACTGAATGCGAGCAGCCCGCATGTCTTTGAAAGCGCAGAATGCGGATGTGCCTGGAGTTATTTGCACAAATTAGTGGGTCCAAGGTGGCAAAACTTACATTTTTAACAGTTGGTGTCATGAAGATCTGCAGGTGTTTATGGTTATACATAAAAATTGATTGATTTACTAAAAATACTTTCTAGGTAAACATGACTATTTCTAGATATTGATTTCTAGGCAATTTTCGAGATGGACTTGATTTAGATAAAATATTATACCTAAATTGTCTTTTAGGTACTTTGTAGTTTTCTTATTTATACTATTATTCCTGAACATCAGTGTTATTTTAAATAAATTTGATTTTAATTTATTTACTTAATGCTGTTGACATCTTTCTGTGTGTTGCACTTTTTTGTGCATTTCTGTTACACACCTTTGTTTTCTATAATGGAAAAAACTTTTTCTAACCAGGTTGCCTTGCATTTTGATAATGAATATGTCATTTGAATCATGTTGGAGTTGGAAAAAATGTTGGAAAAAAGCAGCAAAATCTATCGCATGACAGCAAAACAACCTATCGCAAAGCAGGAAAACCTATCGCATGACAGCAAAACCTATTGCGCGACAGCAAAACAACCTATCGCTAGACAGCAAAACCTATTGCAAAGCAGCAACACCTATCGCATGACATCATAGCATGACAGCAAAACAACCTATAGCAAAGCAGCAAAACCTATCGCAAAGTAGCAAACCTATAGCATCACAGTAAAACAGCCTATCTCAAAGCAGCAAAATCTATCGCATGACAGCAAAACCTATTGCAATACATCATAGCATGACAGCAAAACAACCTATCGCAAAGAAGCAAAACCTATCGCATGACAGCAAAACCTACTGCATGACATCATAGCATGACAGCAAAACAACCTATCACAAAGAAGCAAAACCTATCGCAAGACAGCAAAACCTATTGCATGACAGCAAAACAACCAATTGCAATTGCATAGACATAATGATTTTTATACTGTACGAACTATAGATTCTATCCCCTAACCCTACCCCTAAACCTAACCCCTAATTCTTTCTGCATTTTTATATTTAAAAAAAAAAAAACATTGTTTAGTATGTTTTTTAAGTGATTTGAATTATGGGGACACTAGAAATGTGTGGTGTGATGGCCAGAACTTTGAAGCTTCAAAAACCAATTTAAGGAAACATAAAAGTAATCCATACAACTCCAGTGGTTTAATCCATGTCTTTTTACTATAAATTCTCCTCCCTGCCCAGAAGGTGGCAATATGCACAGAGAATGTGAATCACCAAACACAAAAGAAAATGAAAGTGGAGATTTATAGTAAAAATGGACATAAATATTTATCTGTTTCTCACTCACACTTATCATATCTCTTCTGAAGAAATGGATTTAACCACTTAAGTCATATGGATTACTTTTATGCTGCCTTAATGTGCTCTTGGAGCCTCAGAGCCATTCACTTGCATTGTATGGACCTACAGAGCTGAAATGTTCTTCTAAAAATCTTTGTGTTCTGCAGAAGAAAGAAAGTCATACACATCTGGGATGGCGTAAGGGTAAGTAAATGATGTGAGAATTTTCATTTTTGGGGAAACTATCCCTTTAATAGAAAAGGTAAAGCAAAAGAATGTAGAGAATGATATTGATGATGACCTTACAAAGGAAAAATACTTTCTTCAGCAGGGGATACTCTATCGTCGGCTTGGGCTGGTGACACAGCTGGTGGTGCCACAGTGTGTCCGCAAATTTATTCTTATCCTGGGTTATTCGATTCCCTGGGCTGGACACCTGGGGAAATGTAAAATCCTCGCTAGGATTAGAAGACACTTTTATTGGCCCGGCTTGAAGGCAGAGGTAATCCAATATTGTAGAAGTTGCCCAGAATGTCAAAAAGTCTCTGCACACGGCCCTTGTCGGGTTCCTCTCCAACCACTTCCAATCATTGGCACTCCGTTTGAAAGACTGGGAATGGATGTGGTCGGGCCTGTTGAAAGAAGTCACTCAGGTAACCGATTTATGCTTGTTGTAACCGACTGTGCTACAAGGTATCCAGAAGTGTTCCCATAGAAGTCCATCAAAGCAAAGTTTGTGGTGACCTGTCTTGTGCAATTGTTCTCCAGAGTTGGGTTTCCTTGTGAGATCTTGACAGATCAAGGAACTAACTTTATGTCTGCCCTTCTGAAACAGGTATACAATTTGCTGGGCATCAAGAGTCTGAGAACAACTCCTTATCACCCCCAGACAGATGGACTTACAGAAAGATTTAATCAGACCCTTAAACAGATGCTTTGCAAGTTTGTCTGTGACTCAGGTAAAGACTGGGACCAATGGCTCCCCTACCTTCTGTTTGCCTACAGAGAGGTGCCACAATCATCTACTGGCTTTTCCCCTTTTGAACTCTTATATGGACATGAGGTAAGAGGTCCTCTTGCTCTGCTTCGAGAAATATGGGAGGGGGTCCAGAGAAGGGATGAGCCGATGAATGTTGTGTCCTGTGTGGTGCAGATGCGAGAGCGCTTGGAGAAGATGACTGCATTGGCCCAATCTCACCTGGCTGAGGCGCAAACCCACCAGAAAACCTGGTATGATCAGTCTGCTCATGAGTGAAGTTTTAAACCGGGTCAGAAGGTCCTGGCGATGCTGCCCAGTAATGAAAGTAAACTGTTGGCCAAATGGCAAGGCCCGTTTGAAGTCCGAAGGAAACTTGGGCCTACCACCTATGAAATTTCAACGTTAGGCAAAGATGGTCCTACCCGAATTCTGCACATTAACCTCCTTAAGCAATGGGTCCCCAATCCTGATCAGATTGTACAGATCTTGATGATTAGGCAGGTGGAGGAAGAAGAGGAATTAGATGACCAATACTTACCCCAGCCTGCTCTAGGAGATGTAAGGCTGCATCATTTGTCACCACAGTGCCAGCGTGAGGTGAGGGCCCTTGGCCTACCTGGGGTTTTCTCAGAATATCCTGGATTCACAACTTTAATAGAACATGACATTGTGTTGAAACCTGATGCTGTTGTAAGGAAAATGAGCTACAGAGTTCCAGAGTGTCTCCAAGAGTCACTAAAGAAGAAAGTCGATTTGATGCTGAGGCTGGGGATCATTGAGCCATCCAGAAGTGAATGGTGCCATCCTGTGGTCCTTGTTCCAAAAAAGGATGTCACAATAAGATTCTGTATAGACTTCTGTTACCTCAATTCTGTGACAAAATGTTATGCTTATCCCACTCCATGTATAGATGACCTTACTGATCACCTGGGTAACTCACAGTTTCTGATGACCATCGAACTTTCAAAAGGCTATTGGCAGATCCCTTTGACTCATGAGTCCCGAGAGCTTACAGTGTTCAAGGTCCCATTGGGGTTATTCCATTTCAATGTCCTTCCTTTCGGGTTACACGGGGCACCTGCCAGTTTCCAAAGACTCATGGACCAGGTATTACAAGGGTTAACCTTTACGGCTGCTTATCTGGATGACATTGTGATTTACAGCAACACATGGGAGCAACATCTGCAACACATCCAGGAGGTTCTGCAATGTCTCCAGAGAGCTGGTTTGACGGTTAACCCACAAAAATGTGCCATTGCAAAAACTGAGACAGAGTATCTGGGATTTGTCATTGGTGGTGGGGTGATAAGGCCGCAGGTGGAAAAAGTCCAGGCCATTGAAACGTGCCCTCAGGCACGGACTCGCAAGGAACTGCGATCATTCCTAGGCGTGGCTGGATTTTATAACAAATTTATCCCCAACTTCTCTAGCAGAGCTTCAGTATTGACTGACATGGTGGGTTCAAATTGTCCGAATCAGGTCCGATGGATGAAAGAAGTGGAAGCAGCATTCCAAGACATTCGAACTGCCTTGAGCAGGAACTCTTTATTGCATAATGCTGATTTTAACCAACTTTTCATTCTTCAGACAGACGCTACTGATAGAGGCCTAGGAGCGGTATTGTTGCAGGGTGCTCCTGATGCCCGACATCCCATTGCTTTCCTCAGTCGCAAACTCTTTCCTAGAAGTCCATTATTCCATCATGGAAAAGGAATGTCTGGCTGTGAAGTGGGCTTTGGACTCCCTGAAATATTACCTCTTGGGAAGGGAATTTGTCCTGGAGACAGACCACAAGGCTCTGCAGTGGCTCCAAAAAATGAAATATACCAACAGTCGAATAACCCTTTGGTACCTGGCCATGCAGCCCTTTCGCTTCTCCATCCAACATGTCACTGGCAAAGAGAAACTGACGGCGGACTATCTTTCCTGCTGTGCCAGTGACATGTGTGAAGGGGGGAGTATGTGATGGCCCACGATGCAGCCACACATCAGTAAGCGGTAATGTTGCACACGTGCACATACATATCACACACACACACGCACATACACATGCATATGCTTTCTTTTAATTTATTCTGTACATTGTTTGAGATTCTAGTTTCCGTTCACTTAATGGTTTCTGTATTCATATCATATGTATATGCCAATAAGATTCAGACGTGGTTTCTTTCTCATTTACATATTTAAGTTTCGGTACATCATTAACTAGTTGGAGTGCACACATTCTAGTTTATGGTGTACGATACATACTTTTATTAATACTGATTTCTTTGAGTTTGAGTTACCGCTGTGGTGCTGAGTGGATGGCTGGAGCTGTTGGCCATGAATAGTGGTCGGCGAGTTTCCGGATTCGTGGTCCGTGCGTGTTAAGGACCAGCATGACGTTTGACCGCTGCTTTAGTTCCGCTTGCCGCTACCAACCAGCAGATTGACTGTGGGGGAAATGGGGTGTTTGTGTTTGGATTTTCTTTTCTAATTTGTTGGTTTTCTTTGTTGTTGTTTCTTTATTTCTTCAAGATATGCATTTAATTTTATTCCAATCCTTTAACTTGCCTTATGGATTTTGTTATTGTATTTTGAAGTTTGTTTTCTGTTTTCCCTTGTGTGTTAATGTGGACTAGTATGTTTGTATAAATGTGTCCTGGTTGTTTCATTTGTAGGTCAGTTCAGTTTTCATATGTATTCAGTTACTGGAATTTAGTTTTGTTCTATTGACCTCTTTTATAGTAGAGATAATGTATATTCCAAGGTGTGAGTTGGCAACGACTGGAGCAGAGAAACTGAGGTGAGAAATCCTGGTGAATGGAGCTGATGGTAATGGCTGGAGCACAGGGAAATAGGCAAAAATATCCAGACTAAAAAAATACAGAGAACAGCGTGAGAATATGAGTAACAAAGCACACAACAAGAGAATGATCCAATACTGAACTCACACAAAATGGCTGCTTATAAGGGAGAGAGACGATAGTGTGCAGGTGCCGAGCTAATCAAGCAGCGGCTGGTAATGAGCATTGCTGGGCAACACTGTCGCGTGATTAACTCCACACCAGCAACAACACGAGGGAGACACACAGAAACAAACAAGCAGAAAGAATCCTCCCATGACAAGTGGAGTAAAATGTAAGATATTATGCTTTTGAATGTAGTGAAGTAAAAGTAAAAGTTTCCTAATACAAAAATACTCTGATAAAGTACAGATATCTGAAAAAATTACTTAAGTACAGTAACAAAGTAAAAATACTTTTTTACTGTCCACCACTGATTTTGGGCATAAACATTCTTGTATTACAGTATGACCAATTTTCCCACTCTGATAACCCTTGTTCAAAGAAGAACTCCTAATCCCATCAGCTGATTAACACATCTCATAATTACACAGCTGCCTCTGGAGTGGGTTGAACACATGTCCTCAGTGATGATAGAGCAGGAAGCCATGAGAGTGCTGAGAGAGTGATGAATGAAGGTTTGGATAGGTGCATGTGCACACATTCACCATCCCTTTTATCAGGATGGCTTTGTAAAGGCAAAAACAATTGTCAAAACTTTACATCCAAGGTTCAGAGTAAAAAATTAAGCGGATTAAGATGTTTGCATGCCATGGACAAGCCTCTTTAATCTGGATAGCATGTTTCTTGCCATAACTTTGATTATTTGCAGAGTTGTGGTTGTTTCCCTCATCTTGTTGGAGAGTTTTTGAGTCCGTCTGCGCTGTTTTGGAATTATTTTTATATGTAAACATGCTAGATGTATGTCTTTAACCATGAGCACTACACTACTCATCCTCATGCCATCCCAGATGTGAATTCTTTCTTCTGCTGAAAACAAAGATTTTTAGAAGAATACCTCAGCTCTGTAGGTCCACACAATGCAAGTGAATAGTGATCAAGCCTTTGAAGCTCCAAAAATTAGATAAAGTCAGCATAAAAGTAATCCATATGACTCCAGTGGTTTAATCGATGTCTTCTTAAGCGATCCAGTTGGTTTTGTGTAAGAACAGACCACAATATAACTCCTTTTTCACTGTACATCTTGACAGCAGTCTTGGTGATCATGATTCAAGCTCGATTACACCATAATCCTATAGCACCATCTAGCGCTCTGCCCATGCATCAAGCAGTAGGAATTAGGGGTGGGGGAAAAAATCGTTTCAGCGATGCATCACGATTCATACACAAACGATTCTGAATCGATTCTCAAAAGAATTAGAATCGATTCTGAGTTCAGTTTAAATCACGGCAGAGCAGTGGCGCACGCCAAAGACAGACGTCGAAACAAAGACGCAAGTTAAGTGCATACACTAAAGTCAAGTGCACAAACACGACTGTTTGCAGCCCAGCTGTATCAAACACATGAAACTATGATCCCGAAATTCTTTCACAAACCCACACACATAGCAACGGGAGAGTTTATTCGTGATAACAAGCCAACAAACAACATGAAAGACGAGCTCACACCCATTATTGCACTGATTTGCATGTAATGAGGGAAAACACAGAAGAAAATAATGAAGAGGCAGCTGTTGGTGATGTTTTAATTATTATTTATTCCATTCCATTCCAACTGGATCGCTTAAGAAGACATTGATTAAACCACTGTAGTCTTATAGATAGACTTTATTTCCTTTTTGGAGCTTTTGGAGTTCTGGTCACCATTCACTTGCATTGTAAGGACCTACAGAGCTGAGCTATTCTTCTAAAAATCTTTGTGTTCACCAGAGAAAGAAAGTCATACACATCTGGGATGGCATGAGGGTGATTAAATGATGAGAGAATTTAAATTTTTGGGTGAACTATCCCTTTAAGTTGTCTAAACTGTAAGCATGTGTTGTGTAGCTTCATTAAGTCACTTCCAGTGTAGACACAACGTAAGCAAAAAAAATATTTTCTGAGGTCCCCATAGATGTGGATTCTTTTGTTCCACCATGTTTTTGAACCTGTGCATTAGCATAAAACAGAATTTGTTTGCAGCACTAGTATATGTACACTTTGAACAAATGTGATTAAAGCACATACGTTTATGTAGATCAAAATTAAATCTGCAGCACTTGTATTTTACTGTGATTATGATTAATCTAATTATGAGCATGTGCACATGATAACATAATTAGAGCATTCTGTTTACATAAACTCCAACTTAATAGGCAAACTGCCTTAATCACATTATAAGGATGCATGTAAGCATAGCCATTGTTTCTCCATGTGGCTGCTCCTTAACTGAAGTCCTTAAAAATGTTGCAGCAAAAACCACAGCACAGCAGAGAGTAAAGATTGTCCATGATGGAAATCCCCTGACAGTTATTGTTACTAGGATTTACAGATATCAGTGTGCATCAGTATGAAATACTCAAGAGGCCGCAAGTGACCTGGTAAGTGTTTATTTAGCTCCCAGCATGCTTGTGTGTCTCAGGGGATAGAGCTGTTTACCAGTGTTATCAGTGCAGAAATGAGCATAAAGCATAATGAAGTGGTCAAATAATGGGTTAGGGATTAAGGAGCAAATTCACTTAACAATTTGCACTACTTCCAGTGTACAGTATTTCCACTTGGAAACCTGCAAAAATCATTTTTACTTACCACCCACAATCTATAGTGGCAAGAAAAAGTATGTGAACCCTTTGGAATTACCTGCATTAATGTATACATTTGTCTTAAAATCTGGTTTGATCTTCATCTAAGTTACAATAATGAACAAGCACAATCTGTTTTAACTAATAACACACACATTATTGTATTGTTCTTGTACATATTGAATACATCATTCAAACATTCACAGTGTAGGTTGGAAAAAGTATGTGAACCCCTAGGCAAACTGGATACTCAGTATCAAAGTGGATACTCTAACAAGAAGTGGCCATCCAGCCAAATGACACAAGATGACAGCAAAGGGCACACCACAGAATTTTCAATTAGGTAAACAAGAACCCTAGAGTGACAGCCGGAGACCTGAGGGAATCATTGGAACTGGTTAACATCTCTATTCATGAGTCTACTATACGGATATCATTGAACAGGCATGGTGTCCATGGCAGGACGCCATGAAGGAAGTCGCTGCTTTCCAATAAAAACATTGCTGTGCACCTGAAGTTTGCCAAAGACCACCTTGACACTCCACAATTCTACTGGGAAAATGTTTTGTGAACTGATGAAACTAAGGTAGAATTATTTTGGAATAACATGCAGAACTACGTATGGTGTAAAATGTGCACCGCATACCAACATGAAAACATCATCCCAATGGTGAAGTACAGTGGAGGGAGCATCATGATTTGGAGCTGCTTTGCTGCTTCGGGGCCTGGAACGCTTGCCATCATCGAGGGGAAAATATATTCCCAAGTTTAACAAGACATTCTACAAGATAATGTCAGGGTGGCTGTGCACCAGCTAAAGCTCAGTAGAAGTTGGGTGATGCAGCAGGACCATGACCATAAAATTAATCCAATACAGAATGGCTTAAAAAAAAGAAAATCCACCCTTTGGAGTGGCCATTTAGAGCCCAGACCTTAACCCAATAGAGATGCTGTGGAATGACCTCAAGAGAGCTGTTCACATCAGACATCCTAAGAATATGGCTGAGCTAAAGCAGTTCTGTAAGGAAGAATGGTCCAAAATTCCTTCTGAACATTGTGCCAGTCTAAACCGCATCTACCGGAAACACTTGGTTGAGGTTACTGCTGCCAAGGAGGTTCGATCAGTTATTAAATCCAAGGAGTCACTTACTTTTTCCACAGCACTGTGAATGTTTAATGGGATGTGTTCAATAAAGACATGAACAATTATAACTGTTTGTGTGTTTTTAGCTTAAGCACATTTTATGACCAATTAATGCAGAAAACCAGCTAATTCCAAAGGGTTCACATACATTTTCTTGCCACTGTAGGTGCTTAATGTACTGAAATAGCATTGTACTTTATTTACATTAAGTTATTGCCATTATTTTCAGTGCATACACTCCTCCTTTCTATTCAAATTAGACTTATAACAGAATGAGCTTTATAAACTAAACACTATTTGCTTGCTGCAATTAAAGTTACACTGTAACCACCAAATAGCTCTAAAATACCTGGAGAGGTCTGTCTGTTAGCATCCCCATTCATCTCTTGGCTGACTCAGGAGCCCTTGCACTGTTAAAACATCTGCTGTTACATAATGAAATACTTGCAATTTGTATGTTGCTTGGAAAAAAAGAGAAAAAATATTTATAGTTTTGAATGGCCATCAATGGGGAAACATGGCACTGTACCATGAAGTTCCGGCATCTACCAGCAGAAATTTTGGCATGCAAATTGCGTTAGCGCCCTTACCTGATTTACACTTGTTGGGCCTCATGTATTCAGATATAAGACAAAGGCAGGCCTAAAAGTCATAAAAAACATTCCTCAAGCCCCCTCCTTCTAAGTCGTAAATTTTACTGATAAAAATCGCGCCAAAATCAAACAAAGGGAGTCCAAAACAGACTACAGATCCATGAAGCCTTGCCTTCTAAAGGATCGAGCTCTCAACTCCTATTGGATGAGGCACACCACAGAACGTCCCTCAAACATGACATCATCAGGACTTCAAATAATTCTGAAATGCTTCCAAAGTTTCTTCCAGCGACTTAGTTCACCGAATACGGACGTAGCTTTTTGCTGCTCTCCGGTGCAGCCTCGTGGCTTAAGGAAGTAATGTCCGACTTGAAACTGTAGCCATACAATCTCCATCTCGCTGGACGAGTTGAGATTACTCTGTGTTCCACCGAACACTCTAACGGATCCGAAGGAGACCGCCGAGCAATTCGCATCTTCATCCGTTGGCCTACAGACGTGAAGAGATTAAAGATTTCTCTTCCATCTTCAATCAAGTCGACATTTCTGAGTTCTCCGCCAGCCCGCCGAGAATCAACAGCCGTACCGCCCGCCGACAGCGCGAGGAAACGGCCCCCGTCATCACCCGAGCCTCAAGGAACCGGGTCAAAGTTAAATGATGGAGGAAAACACATTCTACCTGTGTCCTCATGCGATTCAAGTAAGAGGTTACGTCTGGGCAGAGATAGAATATTATAGTGTGTTATTCTTGTATTTCAAGGTTTTTGCTTGTACAGTTTACGGGTCGCCATGTCCGCTCATTATTAATACTCAGGGTATTAATTATCACAAATTTGTTTGCCGTATTGTGGTCTAACCAAATTGGATTGTTGTGCAATTTCGCCATCGCGGGTGAGACAGCAACTGAGTTCATCCATTAGAGTCAAATAACACAGGACTTTTACGAGCCCCGCTCGTAAAACCGCGTCTCTGAGTGATGAACACGGCTGCTTTATCTCCAGCTATCGCGAAATCAGCTTTCGGGCTGTCACTTAATCATCTCTCTCTCTCTCTCTCTCTCTCTCACTAACCACACTGACACACACACACACACACACACACTGTCACACACACACACCTTATGTGTTATAGAATTATTTTTATTTCCATATCTAATCATATCACTGTTTAGTTTGTAGTTGTAAGTCGGAAGTTTATTGACTGCATTGTATTAATTATTAATTGATATTACTGCATAAATAAACTTTTGTTTATATTACAAAGAGAAGTGTTTTGGTTTGTTTTGCATACACCTGTGTCATGCTGACGGGATGTCAGTGCTCGGATTCAAACCTTCATTCATTGTTTTTTTTCCCGAAAATCGATATTCTTCGGATGTCGATTTTCCTAAGAAAACAATCTAATATTGAGACTGTTTTACTATTCGGTTATTAGTCCCTGATTTCAGGGTGGTGCCCCGTCAATGTTAATCCTTATTAATATTCTATTGATTTTTGATAATTGATAATTATGTTTGATTGAATTTGAATGATCAATAAGCTAGTGTTAATTTTAATGTTTCATCGATGTTAACAATTAACGATTATCTTTGATAAGTGTTGATTTTAAAGGATTAAAAAAAGCTAACATTGATTCTCATCAATGTTCTATTGATTTTAATAATTAATAATTATCTTTGATAATTATTAATTATTGCTAATAACCAAACTTGCTCCTAAACGTAGCATACTACATTTACTGGAGTCCCATATGAGGTTTTGAGTTAGATCCAATTAATTAATTTAAATATTGATTAATAACTACAGAAATAATTATTAATTATTTCTGATAGTAACACTGATCTAAACAACCAGTAAAGCCCTACACACTTAATGAATCTGGTGCTAAGAAAAAATGCAGTGTGATGTTTAAGTAAAATTCATTCTTAGTGAAAACTTGCATCAATGTAACTGTAACTGTAAAATAAATAAAAATATATAATCCAAATTTTAACAAAATGCAACTAATCTGATTATGTTGTTTTTTATGTAAAGTTACATAAAAAAAAAATTAAAAAAAATAAATAAATAAAAAAACAACATAATCAGATTACAGTTATATTTAGAAAAAAATAGGATTCTGACATTAAAGGACCGCTGCTTGCTTTAGAGTGGTATAGTTATAATCAGATGCACTCCGCATCTCTTCTGGTTCTCTCTTGTGACTAGATCTGCTAACACTGCTGCTGCTGCAGAGCAAGTAATGAGACTTGCTATTGCTAGAATATACATATACATACTGAGTTAGCATGTGGAGATACTACTGCTGCTGCAAAAATAGACAAAACACAAGACATGCCACATCAAGCATGTATTACAAGCTGCTGCACAAAAAGACAATTCAAATGTAACCCACTCAGTATTTTCAATTTTATTTTGCTCTAATGTGTTTAGTTTTAAAATGTGTTTTGGGATTTTCTTTTTTTTTTATGTGTCATATTTGAAATTGTGTATGTTTGAAAATATATATTGCATGTTAATTAGTTTTCTTTGTTCTGGAAACTTCTAACTAATCAAATGTTATTATGGACATGATTGATTGATTGCATGTAATGGACCAATCAGAAATTGCTGTGAACCCTAAAAAAACCTGTGGGGGTAGGGGAGAAGAGAGAGCACACAAATGACTTGAGTTTGAGAGATGTTTAAGTGCTGTGTCCGATAAACGAGTTAAAAGAACGAAAATATCTAATAGTTTCACTTAAGTAGTGTTTCAAAGGGTGTTAAGAAGTTTATTTCTTCTTTTTTGTGTATGTATTAGACTTGAGTTTTATTTGCTTAATCAGCAATTTGACAGCTCCCGTGTTGCTTGGATCAAAGGAGTACGTTTATTGCATCCACAAAACTATTTTTCAGCGGATTGTTTGTTCCCATGTGACTTTTATTAGAGAGTGCATTTTTCCAAATACGTTTGATTACGGACGACGAATTGTTACGGCTGGGAAGAGTTTCCGGTAGTCTGATGGACAGTTTGAAAGACAGCAGGTGGAGGTTATTTTCCCTTTCTCTCATCATTACTCATCACTTCTTCTGAGACTCTTCATTGTGCTTTCGCAAAAGGATGATCAGTGTCGCAGAGGTCATGTGAGTTAACTTAATCTCCAGTGAAAGTTCCCTATCTGTCACTCACTTGATGATTTGGGGACCCCAATGGGACCGGCTCTGCCGGGTATCCCCCCGCAGATCTCCCATTCCCCAGCACGCTCGTCTGCCCCAATCGGGCTTCCGGATGAGTCCGCCGGCTCGTCTCATGGCGAGTTCGACCTCTTATTCGGAGCCCGTGAAAGTGATGAGCTCTCGAGCGCAGAATCGGAGAGCGGGCTCGTCCAGTCGGAAGCCTCAGTTGGGCTCCTCCCTTCAGGGTCGATTGCCTAGTCACAGGCTGACGCGGAGATGACGACATGCTTTCCTGGGCAGCTGCGAGCGTCAGCTAGAGTGGAACTCACTGCTGTTCCCTGAACCCTCACGGCTCGGTGATTGGTTCCTGGGCTCGCGTCGCCGCTCAAAGCCACGCCCTGCCCCATTCCTTACTTCCCGGAAGTGCATGAGGAGCTGACAAGGTCATGGGAGGCACTTTTTACTGCCCGATCTTTTCAGCTTCCCCGCCCTAACTACCCTCGATGGTGGGGCGGCCAAGGGCTATTCGGCAATCCCCGGTGGATAAAGGCGCTTGCGGTGCACCTATGCCCGCAGAGCGCCGCCACCTGGCGGGGTGCCCAAAGCCCCCGTCCAAGGCCTGTAGGTTTATGTCGTCTCTGACGACCAAGGCCTACGGTGCCGCTGGACAAGCTGCCTCCGCCCTGGATGTCATGGCTCTCCTGCAAGTCCGCCAAGGCGCTAAAGGAACTGCATGAGGGTAGTTCCGCCCCGGGATTGATGCAGGAACTGCGCTCGGAGACCGACCTCGCTCTCTGAGCGACGGAGGTCACGACGCGGTCTCTCGGGCGGACAATGGCCACACTAGTGGTCCAGGAGCGCCACCTTTGGCTCAACCTGGTCGAGATGGGTGAGGCCGACAAGACACGATTCCTTACTGCCCCCATTTCACAGGCTGGCCTATTCGGCGACACCGTCGAGGACTTTGCCCAGCAGTTTTTGATGGTAGAGCAGTAGATGGATGCTAGCCGGCATATCCTGCCCCGACGCGGTTCAAGATCCCGCACCCCATCTAATCATCGCCAAGGGTGTTCCCCTGCGGTGACCGCACCGGCTCCACCGCAGCCCGCCCCTTCGGCCCGGCCCTGGCGTGGAGCCCACCGCAGGAAGCAGACGCCACCCGTCTCGCGGCTGCCCAGAACCCGTGAAAGGCTTCAAAGCGCCCTTGAGGCGGGACAACGAAACCCGCCGCTCTGGAACTGGTAAGCAGATCTCCATCTTTTTGTTACCTTTTGCATTTAATTACACTGCATGCCCAAGTGTCTGCATTGCTCGAGTTCAGCAAGAGCGATTTCCTTGTTCCCTGGGTCACGTATCCAGTGTGTACGGCCATCATCACGACCACCGTCCACCACTCTATTTGGCAGGTTTGGCGCTCCAGTGGCGGTCTCCCGCCCCTGAGCGCCCAGCTGTGGCACAAATCCGCCCCCGATGTGACAGTCTCCATGGGTCATGAGGACAGGCCTCTTCCTCCCCCGTCCCAGGCTGTTCCAGGGGTGGTCACAAGGAGCCAGGTAAGTGCTTCGATGTCCTTAGACTCAGCACGGCCACGACATGGTGTGGCACCTGGAGCTCCGCCCTGCCGCGAGGCCCCACCTGCCAGTACGTCCGATGACGTTGTCCCTTTGGTCCCCCTTGTGCAGAACTTGGACGCATGGCTTGCGCTTTCCAATCCGTCACGAGGGCTGGTCCGGACCGTCTGACTCGGCTGCATGATTCACTTCGCCGGGCATCCGCCCAGGTACAGCGGTGTCCATTTCACCTTGGTGAAAGACGAAAACGCTGCTACCTTGCGCGGAGATCGCTACCCTCCTATGGAAGGGCGCGATAGAAACTGTCCCTCCAGCCGAGATGAAGAAGGGGTTTTTCGGCCCCTACTTCATCGTACCGAAAAAAGGCGGTGGGTTGAGGCCAATCTTGGACCTGTGAATTCTGAACTAGGCTTTACACAGACTCCCGTTCAAGATGCTGACGCAAAAACGCATTTTGGCGAGCGTCCGGCATCAAGATTGGTTCGTGGCGGTAGACCTGAAGGATGCGTACTTCCATGCCTCGATCCTTCCTCGACACAGACCCTTCCTGTGGTTCGCGTTCGAGGGTCGGGCGTATCAGTACAAAGTCCTCCCTTTCGGCCTGTCCCTGTCTCCTCGCATCTTTACGAAGGTCGCAGAGGTTGCCCTTGCCCCGTTAAGGGAGGTGGGCATTCGCGTTCTCAACTACCTCGACGACTGGCTAACCCTAGCTCACGCTTGAGATGTGTTGTGCGCGCACAGGGACCGGGTGCTCTCACACCTCAGCCGACTAGGGCTTAGGGTCAACTGGGAAAAGAGCAAGCTCCTCCCGGTTCAGAGAATCTCTTTTCTCGGTTTGGAGTTGGACTCAGTCTCCTTGATGGCACGCCTTACGAACGAGCGCGCCCAGTCGGTGCTGGCCTGTTTGAAGGTGTTCAAACAGGGAACAGCAGTTCCACTGAAACTTTTTCAGAGGCTCCTGGGGCATATGGCATCCTCGGCGGTGGCCACCCCACTCGGGTTGATGGATATGAGGCCGCTTCAGCACTGGCTCCAGATTCAAGTCCCGAGATGGCTATGGTGCCACAGGACACACCGTGTGGCCATTACGTCGGTCTGTCACCGTCTTTTCAGCCTTTGGACCGACCTCTCGTTCCTATGGGCAGGTGTTCCTCTAGAACTGGTCCCCAGGCGCGTCGTGGTCACGACAGACGCCTCCAAAATTGGCTGGGGCGCTGTTTGCAATGGGCACGCAGCAACCGGCCTCTGGACGGGTCCGCGACTGCATTGGCACATCAGCTGCCTCGAGTTGTTGGTAATTCTGCTCGCCCTGCGGAGGTTTCGGCTTTTGATCCAGGGCAAGTATGTGTTAGTTCAGACAGACAACAGGACAACGGTAGCATATGTCAACCGCCAAGGTGGTTTGCGCTCTCGTTGTATGTCACAACTCACCCGCCGTCTCCTCCTCTGGAGTCAGCAGCACTTCAAGTCGCTGCAAGCCACTCACATCCCGGGCAACCTCAACACTACAGCGGACGCGCTGTCACAACAGGTTACCCTCAGGGGAGAGTGGAGACTCCACCTTCAGGTGGTCCAGATGATTTGGAGTCGATTCGACAGGCACAGGTGCACCTGTTCGCCTCCCAAGAATCCTCCCCACTGTCTGCTCTGGTACGCCCTGACCGAGGCCCCCCTCGGTATAGACACGCTGGCACACATCTGGCCCCCTGGAATGCGCAAATACACGTTTCCCCCAGTGAGCCTGCTTACACAGACCCTGTGCAAGGTCAGGGAGGACGAGGAGCAGGTCGTCCTGGTAGCACCCTACTGGCCTGCCCAAACATGGTGCTCGGACCTCACGTTCCTCGCAAAAGCTCCCCCTGGCGAATTCCCCTGAGGAAGGACCTTCTTTCTCAGGGAAGGGGCACCATCTGGCACCTGCACCCAGACCTCTGGAATCTCCATGTCTGGCCCTTGGACGGGACGTGGAAGACCTAAGTTGTCTCCCACCTGCGGTGGTAGACACGATCACTCAGGCTAGGGCCCCCTTTACGAGGTGCCTGTATGCCTTTTAAGTGGCGTCTGTTCGCTAAGTGGTGTTCTTCCCGTCGGGAAGACCCCCAGAGATGCGCAGTCGGATCAGTGCTTTCCTTCCTGCAAGAGATGTTGGAAGGGAGGCTGTCCCCTTCCACCTTGAAGGTGTATGTTGCTGCCATAGCAGCACACCATGACACAGTTGACGGTAAGTCCTTAGGGAAGCACGACCATATCATCAGGTCCCTAAGAGGTGCCAGGAAGCTGAATCCCTCCAGACCGCACCTCGTTCCCTCATCGGACCTCTGTAGATCTTCAGGGTCTACAGAGAGCCCCCTTTGAGCTTTTGCAGTCAGCCGAGCTTAAGGCACTCTCCTTGAAGACTGCCCTCCTGACTGCGCTCACTTCCATCAAGAGGGTAGGTGACCTGCAAGCATTCTCTGTCAGCGAAACATGCCTGGATTTCGGTCCAGGTTACTATCACGTGATCCTGAGACCCTGACCGGGCTATGTGCCCAAGGTTCCCACCACCCCTTTAGGGACTAGGTGGTGAACCTGCAAGCACTGCCCCAGGAGGAGGCAGACCCAGCCCTGTCATCGCTGTGTCCGGTGCACGCTTTACGCATCTATTTGGATCGCACGCAGAGCTTTAGAATCTCTGAGCAGCTCTTTGTCTGCTTTGGTGCACAGCGGAAAGGAAGCGCTGTCTCCAAGCAGAGGATCACCCACTGGCTCATTGACGCCATAACTATGGCATATGTCGCCTAGGACATGCCGCCCCCGGTAGGGCTACCAGCCCATTCTACCAGAGGTGTAACGGCTCCCTGGGCCCTGGCCTGGGGTGCCTCTCTAACAGACATTTGCAGAGCAGCGGGCTGGGCAACATCCAACAGCTGTGCAAGGTTGTACAACCTTCGGGTGGAACCGGTTTCGTCCCAGGTAGTGGCACGCAACACAAGCGGATAAGCCCGGGATAGCTGGCCGGGTGTATCGCTTGCACATAGCGCCTTCCACCTCCCTTGGAGCTGAAGACGTGCGCCATTAATTCCCAGTAGTGTTCACAAACTTTGTTCCCTGGTTGACTTCCTCCGAGCCCTGTGGCAGTCGAGTTTTCAGAGAGACTCGCTGCTGGCCCAGTACATGCGCTAAATAAGAGCCCTGTTCTGGGGTAGGTGCTCCGCATGTGGCGGTTCCCTGTAAGGCTAACCCCATGTGATCTATATCTTCCGCTAGTTCGTTTCCCTGCTGGCAAACTGCGTCTTCCTTGGGCAGAGCCCCTCTGCCCCAGTCTCCATGTTTGTAGTAACTCCTCCCCATTGGGCAGGATCTACCTTGAAGGCTCTCCACATGGTTGGAAAGACCACGTGATGTATTTTTCCACTTAAATATCCCCCCCCTCTTTGGGCGAGGTGTGGTCTCCGCGGTGTCTTCCCCTTGGGAGGGACACCCCCCGACTAGACCTGGCGGCCCAGTCGGATAATCCCCCTTCTTTTTTAGGGAGTGGAAAAAGAGAAGGGGAAAAGAGGCCACGACTGGGTTAAGCCTGTCTCTATCTTTGGATAGTCGACTTGTCCCCAAAAAGGGCCGTTCGACACTCATAACTGTGTTGGGGGAGGTTACGTGTCGACCTGGTGTGCTGGCTATGAGGCACACAGCAAGTCTGCCCACCACACACCGCCAGTTCACATAACACAGTTCAGCCTTGTGGCGTTTGTATAGGGACCCCTAGTGTCACTACATCGACTCCAACGTCGAGTGAGTGACAGATAGGGAACATCATGGTTACTTGTGTAACCTCCATTCCCTGATGGAGGGAACAAGACGTTGTGTCCCTCCTGCCACAACGCTGAACTACCCGCTGAAATGGCTGGACCTTATATCGGCTCCTCAGCATAAAACCTGAATGAGTGGTTGCATACCAACTCCTTTTATACCCGTATGTCTGGGGGAGTGGCATGCAAATACCACTCGCCAATTTTCATTGGCCTTTTATGAAAGACCAGAGGTGTCTCGGGCTCCCAAGAGTGACCCCTAGTGTCACTACATCGACACCAACGTCTCATTCCCTCCATCAGGGAACAGAGGTTACACAAGTAACCATGACGATTCATCTTGTTGCAACAATCACCACATGCATGGAAATTGAGTCAAATATTGCTGCTGTATTGTAAGTTGATCTTAAACTATTTTACACGAGAGTATTTTCCTATGGCCCCCAATGAAGAAGGGTAAATAAGCACTTGAGCTCAATATAAACTCTGAATTATGGGTTATTTTTTGTATTCGAATAAGTGATTTGTATGGACATTTGATTCAATTGCCCATTTGATTCATTCAAACACTGAGTCATTTAAGAGTTTTTTTCTATTGAGTGATTCGGGTATTCAGAGAATTGATTCACTGAATTTGATTCATGTTAATGGAAGGTATATGGTGATTCATGTGAGTCGTTGATGGAATTGTTTCAATTGATTCAAAAGAGTTAATGTTGTGAGTAATTTTTTTTTATATATCTACAAAGTATTTGAGGAGGACTTTATAAGTATGTTTATTATTATTTTCTTTAATTTTCTTTTGTATTAATAAATTGATAACGTGTTGATCACTGAAGATATTGTGTTCTAATGTGTGATTTAAGTGGTATAAAGTAGTTTAAAATAAATCAGACACACCTAAATAAGATAAAGAGTTTATTTTATTTAGAAAAACAATAATATCTTACAGAATGGAGGCAACGCACCAACTGAATTTTTCATTTGAATCATTTCATAATTAATATTGCAGAGTTCAGTCAGATCATCATCAAAAGCTGGGCTCCCAGGTATCCTGTCATAAAAGTGTGAGTACTGTAAAGCTACCTTGTTACTAGAGGGTTACACAAACAATCCCTATGTAGCAGATTTAAACACTGTGGAATCTGGGGTGGAGGTGGGTTTAAGAGAAAAACTCATGCATCATGCTGCAAAGAACTGCCTTGACCGCAAAACTGAGCCATTTAAATGTTAGTCAAAGAGAGAGACACAAGTTGATTGGCTACCTGATAAGAAGTCAGAGGACCAATCAGCTTAAACCATGCAAGCCAACTGGCTTAACAGTTAACAAGTCAAACTTTGGTCATTTCAGTGCAATTTATGCCTTCCAGCTGTTAATATGTTGTCATTTTCCAAGGACCCGACAAATAATTTTAAAAAGCTCAGTTGCATTTTTTCCAACAAGGCAAGGAAGGCAGTGCCTCCTCAAAAATTCAGGTGAGAAAAATATACAATAAAAAACTAATGAAATATTATGAAAAGTGAGCTCAAATAATGTGTATAGCAGTCATATTTCTAAAGTCACTCTGTCAAACAGCGACACCAGCGGATAAAGATTCAGAGAGAGATATCGCCTCTCTCACTTTCCTTCTGCTCATTGCGATCTCATTGAAAAACATCATGTGAGGGGAGACAATGGCTCCAATTAGTACTGATTCGTTCAATACGCTGTCAATCCATCAATGCGATAGTGCCCACCTCTTATGCTCTCCTCCTTGCAGTGGGTCTCTGCAGATCTCTATGGATGGGACGAACTGATGGAAGTGGAGAGATTTTTTACAGTGTAAACAACTAACTGAATTGGACAACATCACTTTTGGTCAGGTAAATATCCAAATGAACTTTAAAAGACTTTTTAGTGAAAGCTTGCTCTTAAAGATACAGCTCCCTGCCAACTTGAAACCTGCAGTGCTTACTAAAGAGTAGAAGATAAATGATAAAAAAAAAAAAGAAAAAAAAGAAGCTCACTATGAAAAATAAATGGACGAACAGATAAAATATAAATATGCTTGTTGCTGTATTATTGTAGGCATTATTTTTTTGAAACAGTGTAAAAATAATTATTAGGTGATGTGTAAACTTGATTAGTTTTTGATTTGACTTGATTTAATAAACAGTCTATTAATATGTACATACAAATATATAAGTATTGTATTAACAGTGTAAGATAAAATGTTTAAATCCATTCCTATCTATTCTTTAAAACCAATTATTATTATTAAAATTCTCCTTAAACATAAACATAAAACTGTGGATCATGAGCAAGGAGAGGAAAAACACTGGAGGCATGCATTAATAATAATGATGATGATGAAGATAGCCTGTGATCTACCAATTGAATACTGTCTGGAGTTAATGAATGGTGCTAATTAGTCTACTCTAGACGCTACCTGCAATACATGGCAAAATTAAACTGTAGCGCGGAGGAGGGCAGGGCAGGGCGGAATGACGGGACCCCAATCAGCCTGATGAGGCGAGTGAGGGATAAAGGAGACCGGAGACGGCGGCAGTCGAGAGAGAGAGAGAGAGAGAGAATTACGGGCAGCTGCCCTGTATGAGTTTGTTAGTCTTTTTATTTAATTAAATATTATTTATATTGTTAAGCCGGTTCTCACCTCCTCCTTTCCCTTGTACCCCCTTTACATGAACTTTGCAGTGTTTTTGAATCTGAGGTATATCCAGTCAGATTTAATTAAATGTTAACCAAGATGTAATTCAATGCATCTGTTCTAACTGTATTTCCTTGATGAGAAAATAAGTTATTTTCTTTTTCTATATTTTCTGTAGCAGATAGAGGACACACCTGATTTGTTTAAAAAATACTGAGTTGTTCTAAATTTGAACATATTCTGAGTTCCTATTAAGGAGGCAATGTCCCTGTTTTTCATGCTTTTATCTAATCTATCTATCTATCTATCTATCTATCTATCTATATATATATATATATATATATATATATATATATATATATATATATAGATACTGTATATATAGCATAATAGCTACATCACTCATTATTCAGACATGTTTTGTTTGCATTCAGAAGGCATAATTCAAAGATCATATTGCTTTTCTCTTGACTTTATTCACACGTGACCTTGAGGTAATCCAAAAGTAATTAAAATAAATATGATTACATTACTTTCTTATTGTAGTAACTGGATTAGATTTATGATTACTGTACATGTTTTTACTAAGTAATCAGTATTTGTAACAGATTACATTTTAAAAGTAACCCTCCCAACAATGGTGAAAGTGAACATGCTAATACATTTGAACAATTAATAGATTGGTGGACTTGCTATTTTATTGATTGCTTGTCCAATATTCAAAGATTGCATAAAGCCCTTTAAAACCTACCATGTAACCATGACAAAGATGAAATATGAATTGTTTGAATGAAATGTAGAAAGAAGTCAGCCTTCAGAGCACAAGGATGACAGTCATCATACTAAGCGGATTTCAAACATGGTTTCTGTGGTGATATTCTGTCATCCTAAACAGACAATATTACTCCTACATATTGTATTACAACAATGATGGGTCTTATAGAAATTTGATTTTGTTTATTAGGACACATTAAATCCTTAGAATCCTTTACAGCTGATGATCATCTGAAGATTCCTAAGAAAGTCTACATAAAAATTCATAGCTCTCTCTCTATTTCACTTCATTTGATTAATAATTAATCAAAGCATTAATGAGATGGTACGGAAACAACCAGGGACTGGATATTAAAGGCACGGCTGCTCTTTTAGGAGAGCGCGATTACTGTGGGAAAATGGGTTACCAGACTCTCCTGCTCCATCTGTGCTGATTTTGTTGTGGATATATCTAAAGTTAATTTCCCTGAGGTCTTTGCGCCTGCCTGTGTATAAGACATCCATAAGCCAACAATAGGGAGTCTGAGGTGTTATGAGGTTATGCTGGCACTTGGAGAGCAGCAAAAGCTTTCTCTGAAATTTAGACAAGTGTGGCAATCACCACCGCCTGTCTGAACTTATACATCATATCCTGTGAAAGTCAAGCTCTCCTTGCCACTGCCATCATAATTCTCAACTCTCCCCTTCCCCCTTCTTTATCACATCCTACCATATTTTTTCCATCTCACTCTTTCTGTCTGTTTTAATCTTTTTCACTCTTTTCAGGCTTCCCACACTTTATGAATTTCTAATGGAATATAGTAAGTATAGTAATGTACAGTAGAAAGTATACTTGGAATGTAGTGAGTTGTAAGGTCTGCTTTTATGGTGTTTATTTGCCTTTTTCAACTTGGTCTCATAGAATCGTGTTACTACACAAGGAAAAATTAATCAGTGGAGTTGTAATTGTAAAAAAAAAAAAGAAAAAGAAAAATAATATTTTCAACAAATGAATCTATGTTTGTTAATTTATTTTGATATTTTAAATATCCTACTTAATATCATTAGTTGCAAACACGTATTTTTTTATGGTTAAATGTTGTATGTATTATCTTGAGTAATCTCTACAAGTCTTAATAGGTGTGTGGATTTTTGATATAGCATTTAAGTTACATTTACTAAAAAGATTTGACTGTTGAATTTGAAAGATGCAATTTGGTTTAAACAGCAGGAAACACGTCTTCACAGTGGACTATGCCATGAGATATTAATGTGATTTTAAAGTAATTTTAAAGTTTTAACATATGAAGCTGCACTTATTACTGTAAAAGACTTAATTTTGATGAAGTTTATTGTTGTAACGCCAAGTGATTGTGCACAGTGTGTGTGTTTATCCCTCGGGGCTTGCCGTAGGGGGGTTGTAAATGCACGCCAGGTACGCGGGCAGTCCAGTGGAGAGTTGCAACCTGTGCTGCAACAAATAAATGCAGGAGAAGTTCTGTTCAAACTTCAACTTGTCTCCGTTTCTTATTTTATTGTATACAAGTGTTTAGGTGACCCCGATACGAATGCTCAGTTACATTTCCAATGTCAAAATGTTCTCGTCATGGAGGAGTCAAAACAACAGGAAAAAAAAGGTAAGAATCAAATTAGATTAGAAAAAATTTACTTAAGAATGGTTTAATGTTGTTACATATGGTATGTTGAGGCAAAATTATTGTTAATGAGCTGATTCCTAAATTTATGATGAGCCATGTACTGCAAGTACATTTGTTAACGCTAGTCCAGCCATAAATCAGTAACCTAGTTTCCATCCACTTTTCACGCTATTTTGTTATCGACAAAGTGAAAATGCGTAAAAAATTTGCGATATTTGCCGTCTTCTGCCTGTTTCCATTCAAATGGCCTTTTATCGATACAAATGGTGTGCGTGATGACGTCATGCTTTAAAAAAAACTCTTTGTCGCATGAGTTTTGGTTTATCGCAAAAGAAATCTGCCATTAAGCCGTTTCCATACAGAAATGTGTGTTTATCTTATGTACTTTTCGCCTATCAGGGTTTCCTGATATTACATATTTGATACATTCCTGATATTCAATAGGCTATTTTGAACAATCATCTAATCTAAAGCATTGCCCTCACAGCTGCATAATGTCTTGCATATTTCTCCAGCAACTTATAACGACCAACTGAACTTGATTGTCATCTAAAATTAATTTTTAGTGTCATAATGCAAATTACATTTTCAGCAAATGCTATCCAAGGTAAAGAGGGTTAGATTTAAAATATTTAAACATTTTAAAATGTTCAAAAGCTCGTTTTCTGAAAGGGAACTCAGCATTGGACAAATAGTTCCGATAGTTTATAGTCTTGAAACAAGTGCAGAACATTCTGAGAATGTCATTCAGACGACTTTTTTCATCTACAGAACAGAGTAAGGCTAATTTAAGTTTGTGTAAAGAAAAGGCAATTATAAAGGCCTTACAATATTATTTTGTAGTTTGGTAATTATTATAATTGTTTTATTATTTAATGCTTTTTTGTTTGGTAATTCATTTAAATGAATACAGTGAATTTTGAGTGCTTTTTTTCAAAAATAAGCTAAATAATATTGTTATAGCATTGGGCTATATGTTAGTGTTTAAAAAAAAAAGCACACTGAAGATTTTCTCCTAGTATTGTGTATTTATTTTTAATTTAAAACATCTTTGTGCACAGAAATTATATGTTTTTTGTATTGTGGGCTAATTCCATGACTGCCGTCTATTATTTTGAATGGTGTGGAAAAGCTATTTTAATAAATAAACGGATGGCTACCACGATTAAATTAATCGCAAAGAGTGGCCATTCATTTCTTCTCCATGCACTTGTCGATGACAGGTGCATGAAACATTATATTTATGTTGGCAGTTCTGGAAGTGTCATGACGCAGATGTGTTGCAGCATCGGATCTGTGCAGGTATGCCATTAAAACCAATCCATAACAGTGCGAATAATGCTTCACGTACAATAACTGGCTTTCAAGGATGTAAACCTTGTCGTCATGCTTAACACAGGCTAACGATTGGGGTAAATTCTGTCATGTGACACTATATTTTTGCATTAATGGCAATTTTCTCAACAAAAAGCATTTCCAAACTAGTTTTTCGTGACATTTGAAGTATCGACATAGAGTATATGCACTAGAGTTAAATGAAAAAATATTATATTGACACTTGTGAAATTTTAGTGATAATTTGCATTTCCATCAGCTATATCGGTAAACTTTTTGATGTGCTACACCTTTTGTTCGCAAAAAACCCTTGGATGGAAATATAGTTAATGATTACCTGCCACTTGAGTTATGTAAGCAATATCATTTTGCTTGAATTTAATGTGAATTCAGTCTAGAGATTTAATTGTGGATTCACTGATATAGCTTTGTTTGTTCTAGGGCTGCCCCCTAATAGTTGACCAAATGTTAGTTGATGAGAAGAGTCTTGGTCGACCAAGTTTTGATTGGTCGGTTGGTCGCAGAAAAAAAAAAAATCCACAGGAAACCAGCGAACACTGGTATTACTGCTGGTTGGATGCTAGGTGGTACTATGGGGTAATTTTCAATTACATTTTTCAATTTTCAATTAAAATGTGTGTTGTTCAACTTTTTGAAAGATGGCTTAACAACAGTTGTGAAGGGCAACATCTCTCTGGCAATAAACCTACTTCATCCGTGCATTTCTATTTCGTTGTCTGGGAAAATACATTGTGTGTGAATAAATTCATTTTGTTCCCTCCTTCACAATATATATATATATATATATCGCAATATACAATTACATCGGCAACCCCCAGGTTGAGGGATCGGTGAATATTCTTGCTTTAGTGATTTTGCATTGAAAATTAAATTAATTTATTTAAAAAAACGCAAAATTTAAATCAAATACATTTCTAAATGCACTCCAAACAAAACTAAAAAGCAATTAAAATAATGAAGTGATCAAATATATTATAAATATATATATATATATATATATATATATATATATATATATATATATATATATATATATATATATATATATATATAACCAACCACCTTTCCATTTACCGTCAGGCAAGTATCCATCTAAACATGCAGGTGGAAAATTACTTACACAAATTAAGACATAAAAATAATTATAAATGTAAAAATAATAATTATCATGATGATAAGAATCACTGAAGTATAAATCATGATTCGAGGTGAATGTGTTTTTGTATTATTTTATGTTTTAATCACAGATGTATAGGCTGCAGAGTTGTGATCACAATTAACTGCTCTGTGGAAATAAAGCAAACTGAACTCAAAGCACCTCCTGAGCTGAGATGTCTGAGATAATTTGCAGCAATCATAGACGATACTGTTCTTGCAAAAAAAAAAAAAAAAAACAAAGGACAGAAACAAAGAGTGAGAACCTTCTACAGGTGCGTGTTCCACGAGACTGCACGGCTCCATACAAACAGTGTGTCATACATGCAAATAGACAGCTTTTCTGTCATCTGTTCTTAATAATATAATAAAGTGTGTTTCTTCAAGCGCGTGTCTGTGTGTCTATGGGAAAATTATTTGTAATATTAATTTGATAATAATACTAGCCTAATAATAATAATAATAATTTAATACATTAATGGGAAAACGAGCCAAATATCGTCTTGACATCGTCAAAGGCATCAGCTATTGGTGATCACTCTGACAATCGTCCATCCCCGAGATCATCGTCTGTCGGCACAACCCTAATGTGCATTTCTCTCTATAAATTAACAAAATGTTCAGACAGTCTCCTTGCTGGTTTTTCGAACATATTCAGGATTATTACTGCTTTTGCCAGTGTCGCTGCGGCTCGCTTCGTGCGTGCGCTTGTAAAATGTATATTTTAAAGGCTCATTATTACGGTTTAGTATTGCTCTGTAATGTAAATCAGTGTTAGCAATGTTACTTATAACATTCTTTCTCAGCCCTGGAACTTTCTGATGCCCACCAAAAAACAAACAAACAAAAAAAATTTCTCGCCCTAGTTTTTCTCTGTCATTTGGATTAATAATATGCTCAGTATGTTCTTGTCTGTGTTTGTGTCAACAGTTTGGAATGCAGACCTGAAAGAAACAATGTACGTTGTATGTCCTTGCATACAATTTCAAATCTTTGTTTTAGAGCCCGACCGCTATGGGATTTTTGAGAGGGAAAATTCATAGATTACCAATATGGTGGCCGATATAGTTAATTTTTGAGTTGGAATGAAAACAGACCTTTTCTATGTAGATTTTTCTCGGATTTTGCACCGATATGACTATGCAAAGGTACTCAGAAGGCTGCTTTCTTAAATATTTTTATCAAAAAATATTTGACATTATTATAGTACATTGTCAACAAATTCTAGAAATGAACACTGAGAAAATAAAGTATAAATAAAAATACAATAAATAGCTTAATAAACATCAGTATTGTATGTTTAGTATAATTCAATTGCTGACCATTAAAATAAAGAATAAATAAAAATAAAATAATTAGCTAAATAAATATCAGTACTGTTTAGTATCAGTCAAATGTTGACCATTAAAATAAAGAATAAATAAAAATAAAAATAAAATAAATAGCTAAATAAACATCAGTACTGTTTAGTATCAGTCAAATGCTGACCATTAAAATAAAGAATAAATAAAAATAAAATAATTAGCTAAATAAACATCAGTACTGTTTAGTATCAGTCAAATGCTGACTATATTAATACTGCAGAGTCAAGATAAACAGCGGTGTTACGCCGTATTCTGCTATGCAAGTTCAGGGGAAACTTTCAACGGTGGAAAACCAGACTTTTAAATATTATATTTTGTAAATGCAATGACTGGAATTGTTCGGTTGAAGGGGATACCAAACTGTAAATCCTGAACAAAACAGTTTGGTGAATACATGTTTACTCATTAGCTTCCACTCATCTGACAACAATGAAAGTAGCTACGTGATTAGCTAGTTAGCTATAAGCTCGTTGTCACGGAGAGTAAAAGAAGGACATTGTTTATTTTACTTTCCAGCATTGTGTCTCACCAACTAAGTAATAACATAGCATGAAATCAACACTCAACAGACACAATCCACCACCGCACCGTTGTCTGTTGAGCTGCAAAAAGATGCTCTGATGTTTACCTTTCAATCTGCTACATTACTTACTGCACTGACAAACTATAGCTGTCTAACAGCAAGCACGTGATAAACATGAGTGACATGGTTGTCAGGGACAGGGTTAATGTTATATTAGTTATATTGAAAAGGGAAAATGATGGGGTCATTGTTTATTAACTTTCCAGTATGTATTTCACAAACTACTTAGCAATTTACACTGAAGAAACACAGCTTAACTCCGCCCTGTCTGCAGAGCCACCATCAGCTCAGAGTCAGCTCTGTAAACAGTGGAGTCGGAGTGCGCTCTGCTGGACAAACTACTCTGTGACACCAATTCTAAAGCATTGTTTTCTGCATTATATGTTCTGAAAAAAGTTTTCATATACGCCGATACCGATATATCGGTGAAAGGCTAATATCGGCCAATAATGTCGGCTGACCGATATATCGGTCGGGCACTACTTTGTTTAGACTGCCATGCGTGCGAGAGAGCGCCAAACTGAGAGAGGAAGCTGGAAGATGTAAGCTCTAAGTCATTATTTTATTCATTTATTTAGTAATTTTTTAACATATGAAGGAATAATTGGCAGTCGAATTACTGAAAATTAATGCACATTCGGGGTGGTAATTCAGACTCGAAGCGCAGAGACCGTTACACCACAGGTGTGCATTAACTTTCAAAATGTAGATGATTTTGATTAAGTTTTTCCACTTTTGTTTGTTTTCTCAACACATTTTCAGGTTTTCATCTTGGGTTGATCACTTTCTGTATACATGTAACTGAGTGATGCTGTGTTGTGGATGAGGGCTTGATATAAATATGCAGCATAAATAATTCAAACATTCGTGAAGGCTGAACAGCGTGAGAGACTGATGCCGTTGGGGACCTGTAACTGTAAGTACTTCTTTAAACTATTTTTATAATGTTAAATATGCAATATTTGACGACGGACCAACGCACCACTGTGTGTTGTGCATTCAACAGTCTGGAATTAATAATTCTGCTCATCCAATTATCACATTTTAGCACATCTTTCAGATTTTCATTCTCACAATGCTCTTTCATGTAAAACGAATTTCTTATGCCAACATTTAAATTATCTCCTCACTGCAGACTGTAGCGCTATGACATAGTGGATCTAATCCCATGCGTATTGGATTTTAGTGACATAGTGGATGTTTTAATGCGCATGCGTATTCACATTTTAATATTTTGTTTTATTACTGTACTGTGTACTTAACGGTCATTAATACAGTATTGTGGTAGACAAGCCCCTTGCTCATCGGTAAAGGAGGAAGCAGGAACCGGATTGACACTCAACAAGACTTTAATAATAATTTAAAACACTGAACTGCAACATAACAACAGGATGACACACACACACACACACAGCTCCGTGTGTCTCTCCCTCCAGCACTCCCGACTCCTCCTCTTATCTCTCTTCCGCTGATTAGGCCACTCAGCACAAGGCACACACACTCACAGCCCAGCCACACCCTCCTCCTCATCACATACCCCCACTGCCCGATTCATGTCAGGGAAGGCTCCGGACTGACTTACACCCCTCCATTTCGTCCTGGAGGGGAGGAGTTGCCTCTTCAGCCATGTCGCCTGCTGGTTTTCCCCACCTCCTGGGTACCTGGGTAGGATGAGGGGAGGGGAGAGGAAAAGGGGGTGGGAGAGAAAAAAAAAACTATGGTTCCCAACCATGCCGCCAATTGGTCCTCGGCCAGCTGGGTAGCTGTCCTCCGTGACGCTGGTCGATGGCACTGGACCTCGCCCTCTAGCGACCGGCAGCAGCTCCTCCACTTCCTGGAGAACGGCAGCGAGCTCCCCCGCCAACTGGAGGACGACAGCAGCAACTTCATCTCCTGGCAGATGGCAGCAAGCTCCTCAGCCTTCAGGCGAACTGCTCCAGTACCATTGCATCAAACATCCTCCGTGTCGCAAAACTACGTCAGCGGCGAGGGCTCTCTGACGGCACGTCTTCCTCCAGTCCCAGGTTTCGGCACTAGTGTGACAGACAAGCCTCTTGTTCATCAGTAAAGGAGGAAGCAGGAATCGGATTGACACTTAAGACTTTAATAATAACTTAAAACACTGAACTACAACATAACAACAGGACGACACACTCACACACACACAGCTCCGTGTGTGTCTCTCCCTCCAGCACTCCTGACTCCTCTTATCTCTCTCCCGCTGATTAGGCCACTGCCATGCCCTTCTCCTCGTCACAAGTATATATTCATTTAACACACCATATTTAGATATTAGGGTTGCATAATTAATTAAAATAAAATTGTGGTATGACGTTGTGTGATTATTTTACCGCAAAGGGCTACAACGATTGAATTAAATTAATAGATCAATCAAGCTGTTCACTTCAAAGTCTATGCATGCTGCTCTGTCCTGTCTGTATTGTGTATAAGCATTATTATAGTGCATTTAGAGTGGTTCTGTGCTCCACAACTCCATCTCATGCTCAGAGTAACAGATATGCTCCATTTGGTTCCTTGTGCTGAGCGCATCTTTTTTAAAGCACTCCAGATTCACTTTAATTTCACTTTTGCATACTTCAAAATATTGTATTTTTGACCACTACATGTTAATATACAAATACAAATAATTCACCCCATGGCATTTATGTACAGTGGAGGAGATGTTAAAATGAGGAGCACATTATAGTGAGGAGTATACTGCTTAATTTATATATTTTTTTTTCTGTGGGTGAAGAGGAAAAACAAGGAAAAGTAATTTACAAAATCCATGGTTATGACCATTTTTAAAGCTAAGCTATATTAAACAAATGTTGCAGTGTAATACTTAAATACTAAGTAATAATATACTCCGTGCAATGCATAAAAATGAAAACATCCACTACGTCACCAAAATCCACTAGGCAGAGGATTAGATCCACTACATCATTGCGCTATAGTCTGCAGCGAGGACCCTCTCCCTAGACACATAGACATGCTTCTGGCTACCCTTATGAAAATCAATCAGGGTTTTACTATGGTAATATTAATTGTACTATACTTGTCTTTAGTAACCATGATTTATTTTTATTTTTTGGGGGCATTTAAAAAAAAAAAATAATAATTTCTATAGTAAAATTGTAACAACAATGATTTTACTACAGTAATACTGCAGTATCCTTATAACAGCCATTGTTTTAATAAAGTAACATTGTAAAAACTATGACTGTAGTAATCATGGTTAATTTTGTGATTATGGTTTTACCTTAATTACCATGGTTTAACTATGTTTACTAAAACCTTGGGTAGTTTTTGCAAATATCTGATAGTGTTTGTCTTTTTGTCTTTACTTTGATATCTAAAGACTTCTCAGTTTTGTATCCTGACTCCACTTCAAAGCTCGAAGAGAACCTTAAGGACAATTTGAAGAACATTCAACATTTTTCAATTTTTTGTTCTATTGAAGAAATAACATACGAGTTTAGTATGGCATGAGGTTAAATTAAAGAATAACTAATCAAGAGTAGGATTCATACTTAGAGTAAGTGATGACATAATTTTAATTTTGGGGTGAACTATTCTTTTATGATACTTTACATAAATTAATTTCACATCACACATCCAAATGTCATAGCAGTCACATTTTATTAAGACTTCAGCTTTTTAGTTTACACTGAACAATTTTACGTTCTCGTTTTATTTTAGACAAACAAGGTGACCGCCTTTCTGGTCCCTATTGTGCTCTCAACATTGATACACAATTGGAAGGAAAATGGTTGGACCAAGCTTCACAGGAACCAGGAAAGCCTTCATTGATATGCAACCTGTAAGTTAACACAGGCATTTCTCAAATCATAGGATTAAATACTTACATGTACACATTTGCACGGACACATACCGACTTTCAGTTGCATGATGTCCCACCATCAAAACTGCCCTTAGATCTAGCTATATCCTGAAAAATGCATTGTATGTTCGCAAACAGTATGCCATTGCTCAGCTGTTTTGAACTTCTTTTTAAGATTAAAAAAGAACTTCTCAGTGAGCATGCCTGATCCTTTATGGAAGCCTTCAGAAGGAAATACAGTTACACTACAATAAGGTTCTAGGCCTATTTGTTAACATTAGTAAATGCATTCCTTGCCCTTGACCCAACGGCAGAGCACTGCGCACGCTCTCCTCATGTTTACACGCTTTATAAATGACCAGAGAATTATAATTTTTTAGGTGAAAGATTTTAACCACTATGTGTTAACATTAATGCATTATGAACTAACAATGAACAATTTTCATAAATTTACATTAACCCAAAATATTGTTCATTGCTACTTTAATGTGTTTAACTAATTTTAACAAAAAAAGTTATTGAAAAGTGTTACTGAAATTACTAAATACTTTAGAAGAAGCACTAATAAGTCATACTTATGACTTATGTGTACTTAAAAGTTTTAAACTTAGTCTTCATGCACTGATTTCTGTTTTTCCAGGTTGGCACCAGTGCCGGATTACCTGCACCATGCAAAAGATGACATCAAATTTCCAAATTTCCATACATACTGATGTTTGGTGAAAAACAATCAGTGCTTTCAAGCATTTGTTGTCATTCACTGAGAAG
Source organism: Myxocyprinus asiaticus (assembly GCF_019703515.2). Lineage (NCBI taxonomy): Eukaryota > Metazoa > Chordata > Actinopteri > Cypriniformes > Catostomidae > Myxocyprinus > Myxocyprinus asiaticus. The sequence goes on along the minus strand of NC_059377.1, from coordinate 14,949,795 downwards.
CGCTTCAACAAAATACATTGTATACACAATTTGCTTCAGGCATTCTACGTCTTATATTAATTACCCCAACAGCAAATTTGAGTGAATTTCTACAGACTGGAAACTTGTTTACCCAAACAGACAATACTTTTCTACCTTTTAAATTGTTATTGTAGCCTGCCTCTCTCTCACATTGTGGTTGTGGTAAAGTGATTTTGATGACCAAGAATTCTGTTTTAAAATTTCAACCCAATTTGGGTATATTTTAACCCAACATGCTGCAGTGACTTTGCAGCAAAATTACTAACGACAACAGTCCAACGGTTGGGATAGCCGTTAAGGGGAGCAGAGGTTTATACTGATGTTTCAGGCGTAAAGACAAATTTACCTTTAGGTTTTCTTGCATATAATATATTTTTTTTTATTTAATTTGTGTTCACAGTCTTCAAGTGTCTTTGTAGTCATGTTTTAATGTGTTTTAGTGTGGCATATTAGTTCAAAATGTTTTTTTTTTTTTTTAAAGATAGCAAATTAAATTAGTAGCTAACAATTTTTGCACATTCTGCTTAACTAAACTTTTAGTGTTTAACATTAAGACCAAATGTAACTGTAGTTCATGTTGAAATAATAGGTGCCATTCCTGTCTTGTACATATTTTGATACCAAACCTGTTTCTTTGTACTCCCATTTGTGTTTGTCTATATAAGCAGGTATGTTTTTGTATTTCTTAAGAGCTTCTTGGATAAATTTACAAATGTATTGCTGTTGAAATGTTTAGTGAATTTGTAACAGTGTATTATGAATAAATATTTAAAATTTCTTTTGAAACACTTGTTCACTTTTTTATAATAAATAGACTATATTAGGAACCTTGGTATATAAATACATATGAAAATCAAGTGTAGCTAACTTAAAAATCTGCATAGCCTATCAGAAAAAAATAAATAAATATTACTTGATAATGGTAGTTCCTTACAAGATAAATATTGTCTTTATAACTTTAAAAAATGGCCTGTAAATTGCTAAATTTGAGTAGGCATTACATGTGAAGTCTAATAAAAAATAAATAAATAAAGTTCAAAATACTCAAAAAGCTGATGCAAATAGTTGCCTAAGTTTGAGTAAAACCAGCACAATATTTTTTACAGTATGTGGCTTGTACTGTATGAATCAGCAGTTTCCTGGTGAAATAAACACTAAAGATGCTACAAACACAGTGACTTTCGTTTATTGAGTTAAACGGAAGAATAATGTAGTTCATTAACACTTACGTTTCTCACACAGTATTATTTTATGACATCAGAACATTTTTACTATAGCACATGACTTGTAAGATGATTCATTTTAATGTTTGCATTACATAACCAACTACATTTACAAGCTGGTTTAATTAACCTTAAAAACCTTAATCTTTTTTTCTTATATGTCTTTAAATGTATTGAGGATTCGTGTATGACATTTTGGGCTCTATTTTCGTGAGTGTGCAAAGTGGAACGCTACACACTACGACTGTACGCAACGTCTTATCCAATTTTTGCGAGAGCGATAACTCTGTGCAATTTTCATGCCACTGCAAAGTGCAAGTGGGCATGGGTGGGAGTGTTTGCACTATCTGTGGGTGTATGTGCGCAAACTGGTGATGTATGCAAATGAATTGGTGCAAAGTGCAATTTGCCATTTTCCTGAGAAATTGCACTAAGACGTTTCAAATGCACGTCTGTTTGCAACGAAAAGTCCAAACTCAGTTCCTGCATTTGCAGTCTGGAGATTCCACCAGCAGGTGGAAATAAAGTTAATGTCCAAACACTGAAAATATAGGAACATCAAATTATGTCTCTGACAATCACTGTTTTAGCTGTTTTATGAAACAAAACAAAAACAAAATATGAGATTTGTGTTAAACTATCTTTAGGTCGTGGTTTATTTTTCAATTATTATTATTATTATTATGTTTATATTAATAATTGTATTTATTATCTAATTCATATTGATATAATTTCATCTGATATTTTTCAAGAATGATTTTTGCAAAAGGGCAAAAAATGGAAGAAGTTGGAGAGAATACATTGTTTGGATTTGGTATGATTTGGTATGATTTGGAGATTGATTGCCTTCTAGTCTGCTCTTGGGTCTCTTTGTCTTGCTCTTGCTCTCTGACAGTATAAAAGGAATGTGTCACTGCCATAGAAATATGCCTGATATTGAACTACAAAAGAATGTGAGTCCATGTTTCTATTCTTCTAATTCATTGCATACAGCCCATTTACACATCCAACTTCTTATGAAGTGCTCTCTTTGTTTATATCACCGGTGCTTTCCAGGGAATGGACTATTTAATAGGACACAGACAGTGCTGGAGAAGAACCTCCGAATTAAATTGCTCTTGACCCAGCCCATAAGCTCATTTCATGCATAATTTCGCCAAACACACTTGCGCCTAGACTTTGCGCATACTTGCGCGAAAATACCAAAACTTCCTGGCCATTCCCATTGACTTTGCATAATATGACTTATGGCTTAGCACTATGCTTAGTGCTTGCACTCTTAAAATAGGTCCCTTTGAATTTGTCCTTTATAACAATGGTAAAAACAAAACAACAACTTTGAAACCTCATCTGTTTGGGAGAATATTTAACTCACTTTTAGTGCCACTCAGTGGACATTTGACCTCAGAACTGGCGTGATATGTTTAATGAACCATGTAATATCATTTTGCAAAAAAAAAAAAAAAAATAAAAAATACAAAAAATGTCCTTTTTGGAGCTTGACAGTCCCTGGTCTCTGTCTGCTGTCATTATATGTGAAAGAGAAGCATGAACATTCTTCACAATTTCTTTTGTGTTTCACATAAAAAAAGTTAATACAGGTTTGGAACAACATGATGGTTAGTAAATGATGACAGAATTTTCATTTTGGGGTTATATATTCTTTTTACTATCATTCCTTATTGTACTTTCCCTTTCACCTTATCTCATCTCTATCACCACATTCAAAAATGTCTTTGAACAGATGGAGGTGTCACAACATTTTTAAAAGAACAAGAGTTAGGATGCCCCCGCCCTTTTATTTGCATGTTCTAGACTAGGTGCTGTCTGTTTGGATGACGGAGAATGAAAGTATTTCATGATTAGTGGGCTGATCATCAGAGGTGAAGGGCATGGAAAAGCTTGGTCATGATAAGAACACAATGAGCCATCTTCCCATTGGTCGGCCCATGACAGACGTGAATAATTTATTGACAGGTAATGGCTGGTTGGAAGTGTAATCATGGGAGCATTATAGAACTCAATGGGGTGTGTGTGGGGACCTCAATAGCGATTGATTTCTTTTGATGCCAAGTGGTCATCTAATCTTACCAAACCATGGATTGGTATTTTTCATGTTTAAAATTTATGGTGCTGGTTTTGGGATGAGATGACTGATTTGCTTTGCTTTAAGTACTGTATATCCAGCTTCCTGACAGCATGATTGAAATTCTTCCTCCTTGCAGATTATGCATCTTTGGTCTTGTTAGGGTAAACACAAGTAAGGTAACTGGGTAATAAATCTAGGGCGTGACTTAATTTTATCCATTGCGAATAGATTGGATCTTAAAAAAGTTAGTATACTTCTTTCTTGGTTTTCACGATTCCCAGAAAACTTTCAAATTGCACCACATCAATGAGCACCCTGCCACTCTGGAAACACCAAAATGACTTCCCACTGCACCAAAAAGCAGTGTGCCAGTGGTGCAATGGATAATGTGTCTGCCTATGGATCAGAAGATTCTGGGTCTGACTCCTGACTGACTCTTATTTTATTTTTTCCACCCCCCTCACTTTTATGGCACAACAGCTCATTGTGCGGATGATTGTAGGTGGTGCATTGGCCTTCCTTAGGTCGCTGGTTTGATTCTGGCTCGAAGGAACTTACTTTTTACCTTGTGGAGGCACTACTTGCCTCACCCTCAAACTCAAGCTTGCTTAAATGTGTCAAAGATGCCAGCTTTGTGCGACAAAAGCACATTTCCTGACCAGGAATCAAACCTAGGCCATGGCGATGAGAGTGCTGAATCCTAACCACTAGACCACCAGGGAGGGCCTGCTACTTGTCCAGAGTGGCTGAGAACGGCTGGCAAAATTTGCTGTCCAAGCTTGTGTTTTCTTCCTCCAGAGAAGATGGTCTCTAATTTGTCCAAAAGGCAAGTGTTCTCATCGCCTTCAGATTATGAGACCGACATGCTGTCTAACTGGACCAATGAGGTATGCTACTTCCACGTGCTGAGCAGCAAACCATTTAGTTTTTATTCTTTGGCATTTAGTATGGCTCCAAAAGAGCATTTTAAAGCTATCACGAAAACAATTACTTTAGTTTCAAACATGCCAAATAAATTTTTCTGTATTAACAGAAGTTTCTAGTTCTTGTCATCTCAGTTTTGGTGTGACATTGACTCAGATAGTAGATGTACCTTTTTGACTGTCAGTCATCAACAGAAGGTCTTTTCTGATATCATGTCCAAAGCTCTTAGTGACACATGGTCTTGTATTCCTCTCAGGGACAGCAGGTACCACTTCAATTAGCAACAGCAGACGAGGCTCCATATTTATAGACTTTGTGCCAGTCACAGCGAACCAAGGGAACACACACTATTGTATCATTCATTAGTGCTGCTTGGCACCACACCAAATTAGAAACTGGATCTGAGAGGTTTTTAGCTCTTGTCCTGTATTTCTGCATTTACAATGAGTAGCTAAACTCAATCGAACGATAAAAACAATGGTATCATCAGGATCGTTTCTAGAGTAAATGTATATTCAGGGCTCAGCCCAGACATCTATAGATGTACAGTATCTTGTTTTAAAGCTGATGTTTGTATTTTTTCAATCTTTAAATTCTTTCACATATCCCAGCTTAAAGGTGCACTCAGTAACTTTGCGCTTGTGTCATCTTGGACCTACAGTGATGCCTAGCGGCATAGATGTAGCATCATTCAAAATCAATAGTTTTTAGTTACAGATGCCATTGTAGAAATTCACTATCCATAGTCATATTGAAAGTGTCCAATATCAAGGCGGTTACTGAGATTAAGCCAGTAGTATTTGGCCGGTCATATGATCCTAAAATGGCAGCTCCCATGAAGAGACACTCTGCATGTAGAATAAAATAGCTTTTATAAGTTACTGATATGACTGGAGTCTTCATCTCATGTGATTGCTCATGATTTTATAACTATGTTTCAAAATTACTATTAAAGTCCCTGTGAAGTGCTTTGATGAGCGCGGTTCCATTTGGTGTTTTACGTATTTCCTACTGAAAGTAAGTGGGTACGGGGCAAGTTGAACGACTCGTCCCATTTAAAAAAATAGCCAATAGACTTTAGATTACAAACAGACACCCACACACCCCTTTCTACCATGCTGCTAATGTCTGAGCCGCATATAGGGGAAACTTGAGAAGTGATCTCAATACTTTCCACTGACTTTTAGAACCAAACAAAGATCTGACAGCATTAATCCATAACCAGCCCATAAATGAACACAGCACATCACGATCTTTGCTTTTGACAAGGCTGGAGCCGTTTTGCAAGATGAATGACAAACATGTGAGTAAAAGATAAAATACTATGTTTTGAATCACAATACACTAAGCATAAAGAATAAAGAACACTTACTGGTGCTCTATACCCCTTAAGCTGCACACAAAATATTAGTAAACTCCAGCAACTTCTCTCACGTCCAGCTCCTGCATTGGCGCATCCAAATCACAAGTGATAATCCCTATGCCCTATTCCCTTCAAAGACAATTACCCTCCACTGTGAGAGCGTCAGATGGCTGAAATGTGATAAGGTTCAGTCAAAACTCACTTTATAAGTGATTCTTACTGGAAAATCTGTATGGAACAACCCTACAGCATGGATTGTGTTTCCGTCGAAGTGCCTTGCAAAGGCATTATCAGCGCCATTTAGAACACAGCCAGGAGCGCTGAACAGATGTAGGGGGAGGGTCCATTTTAGTTCTAGAAAGCATTTGATTGGACAAGGGTTCTGAACTTCTATGTGACGTCATGTGTGTTGCTGTGTCTTTTTAGCTGGAAGAGAGAGGCCGCAGATTTTAAATGCTTATAACTTCTGAAAACAATTTCAACGTTAATGTCAACTTTTAGAAGTACACTAGCATAAATTTAAAGCCTGTAGATATGGACTAAAACCATCAAAACTTTCATTTTGATTTCATGGGGCCTTTAATTTTTTTAGGAGTAAAACTTTTTGCACCTTTAACATGCAGAGTCAACTATAAGTAAGACATTTGTTGGTTGATAATAGGAGCGACAGTGCCAAATGGGGCAGGACTGGCACTGTCACTCCTATTATCATCAGTGGTGCTGTCTACACTGGAAGCACTGCCTGTGCCTACAGTTGACGGATGCCCTGTTTCGATTTTTTTGACATGGTGCAGAGTTACTCAGACCACTTTATTTTTCCCGCCAGTCTGAAATAAAATGTATTTTTTTTACAAATATCTAATGTGTGACTTTATTTGTTATGAATTTTAATTTGCATTTAAATAACTTCTTTCTGTTACATTAAAGCCAGGTCATGATGCATTGAAAAAAGAAAAATAATTTCCATCATTGTTTTAACTCTAGAGGGGAGAAAATGCCATGCAGAGAGATTTTCCCTGTGTCAGGTGTATTTTGTTGGTTCATGTATTTCATGTCTTTTATTTTGAAATTCTAGTTCCTGTTTCATGTCATGTGGTTCCCTTGTCATATGATTTCATGTTTTCCCTCCATGTTCATGTGTCTTGTTTTCATTGGTTGATTGTCTTGTTATCTTGTTTAGAGTTCTCAGTGTTTATTGGTTATCTTTGTCATGTGGTCTCCCATGTTCATGTATTTAAGCCTCATGTTTTCCTTTGTTCATAGTCAGGTATTGATTGTTTGTATGTAACTTTGTTGGAGAGTCAAGTCTATGTCAAGTCTATGTCAAGTCTATGTCAAGTCTATGTCAAGTCTATGTCAAGTCTATGTCAAGTCTATGTCAAGTCTATAGTTAGGGTTTATGGAATACTGTTGGAATAAATTTGCACTCGGGTTCTTTACTTCATCTATGTCATTGTCAGTGCAAACAACATCATTACAGATGTTACAGAACGTTACACTCTGCATCGGTTCCCCCAAAATGGAAATAAGTGGGAATCTGTCTCTGTTATTTTGCTTCCCTTATGCTTTTTCACTCTCTCTGGATAATCTCTCTCACTTTAGGCTAACAACATGTCTTTTTTCTGCCCAAATTTATATGCTACCAACTTTCTTACTCTCTGCTCAGTAGTTTTTAGGGAAGCTACTTTGAAACTATAGCTTATTAAGCTACAGGCTATGATAGTTTAAAGTAGTACAATTTCTGACAGTTTACTGTACTATTTTGACAACTTGGTTAGCTACAAGCTGCTACTGAAAAGTAGCTAACTAAATTTAAGTTATTTAAGGGGGAAACATCTTTTTAAATATATTTCTATACAATTATTTAATGATATACTGTATATAGCTACACAACCCAAATATTTAGCTACAAAAAAGATGTAAAATACCCCTTAAGACCTGAAATGAATCTGAGTCAGTGATTTTAGTAAATGGGTTTTTTTCAAAGGTTTGTTCAAATGGTCCGTTTAAATCAAGAGGTTCAAATTGAAATTCAAAGTTTTAAATTGAATTGGACAGATTCACAAAATTTAATGAATTTTCAAACGCTATATAGACCATTTCAAGACGGTTTAAGAAAGTGACGTCTTTTTGTTCGTTGAAAATTTCTTGCTAGACACGAAGTCAGACTGCGTTCCAAACAGGATAAATCCCTCTGAAGTTCCAAACTGCATTCCAAATGGGATAAAACCCTCCGAAGAGCACATTGAAGGGAGAACAATCATGATAGTCATGCTGTAAGATCGCTTCAAACTGAATTTCCAATAAAAATTACTTAAAAACTGAGTTCTGAATGACCCTTATTTCTTATCCCCATACCTTTTAGACTTTCAAAGCTCTCACAGTGGATGGTAAAGTCTTCGAAGGAAATAGGGCATAGGGATGATCACTTCTGAATGGAACACACCCTCATTCAAAACAACAGCAGGAGGCGCTTTATTTAGAGTTACTTTAACAAGATTAATGTTACTAACGTTAACACGATTGTCATAAAATGAGGATCATGTTGTTCGGTGGCTGGATGCACCCTGGATGCCTGGAACTAACGGAAATGAAAGTGTTTAGATCCCAGGAAAAGCAAAGACACATGAACCGCTTCAGTGAAGCAAGATGACTGGATGGATATGTGCAGTTACAGTACTAAAATCTGTAGCACACATCTTAAGTTTGAGAGGTAGAGCTCTAAAAGTGACTATTGCTCCCATTATAATGAATGAAGCTTCCCAAGTCATTTACTTTTGCATTTAGTCATATAGAAGATGCTTTAATCCAGAAGAAAGAGACACAAAAAGTATTTTTATCATTAAAAAATAAATCCTTACCTTGTCCATAGGTCACGCAGACAGCTTCATTGAACAGCTTTATTGATTATCAGAGCAGCGATCAATATTCCCGATCTCTCTGCTGAGGAAATAATTGTAAGCATCTTAACTAAGATACGCTTTCATTGCCTCTCTCGAGAGAGGACAGTATAAAATAGCATGCTTGACCATTCAGCTTGCACAACTATCTACCAGCTGGCTACCATTACACTCACCCCCCAAAACCTCACTCCCATCTGTGTCATGGCACCACAGTAACCAGTCCTACTCGACTTGCTCCAAGTGGGAATTGAACCAGCGTCTACCAGCATGGGAGGTAGGCACGCTAATGATGAGGCTAAAGGCTACAGCCTCCAATATTAGTTGCTAGTGCGCCTCTTAAAGTCAGGAAAGTGAGGTTTACACACAGTTACTTATCAGCTGGCTACCATTACACTAGCATCACTACTTAAGTTAGTTACTCCCCAGCACTGCTCTTTAGATGTCTTAAACACTCTTCTCTAGACTTTTTGAGCTTTGATTTGAACCATCTCAGCCTTGCTCTCTACTTGTCCTCAGCTTTCCATAGATCTTCCCTCTTCCCACATACACACACATACACACACTCATACACGCAGCTTTACACAGTGTGAGTCAAGAATAGAGGTGTGTAACAGCAATCACATCCTACCTTTATTGACTGTGTCCCTCACAGCACTGCAACTGTGGATGGCCTGTCCTAAGAATGGATGAATGGTAGGGGAAGATAGGAAACTCCATTGCTCTGTTTCAAAACCTAGAGAGGTGCATCACCACCTACTGCCTACATAGGTAGCAGGGGCACCTGCAGGATTTCATCTCAGGGTGTGCACAAAAACCGGACCACACCTTCCATAATAAGAAATTCAGTTAAGACAACTCTTAGAGATAGACTAAAGATTTTTACTGGTTATAATGACAGTGAAGTAAGCTTAGTCTTGGCGGACTAGATCTGCTTTACGCATGCTGCTGCTGCTGCTTGACCTGAGTCAATATGCTACTGCTGTTGGCATGAAAACATGATACTACTGAGATAGAAGAGACATGCTGCTGCTGCTGCTGCTGCTGCTGCTACTGTACCAATATCAAGATAAGCCCCCCAACAGCTATATTTAGAGATAGATAATACAAGCAAACAGCAATGTCTCCCCTTTTTCCCCTCCCACCAAGCAGATCAGACCATCAGACATGGGCTGCAGTAAGGTGGATTTCAGTTGCATGTAGCTTGCCATGTATCCCTAAATGTGTTCTCAATGGGTTTATCTAGTAACTTGCCATATATCCCTAAATGTTTTCTCAATGGGTTTATCTAGTGATCTGAAAAAAAAATGTGTATGTGTGACTCTCAATTTAGCTTAAGGATTTAAGTTGATGCAAGACTGTGGAGTAGGCTTGGTCTTGTTGACTGATCTGCTCAATGCCTGCTGCTGCTGCTTGATATAGTCAATATACTGCTGCTGTGAAGCCAATGCAAGCAAAAAAAAAAAAAAAAAAAAATCCCCCCCAACAGCACATCTGACCCCCAGACATGTGAGCTGCAGTGAGGTGAATTTTTAGTCATGTGTAACTAGCAGTGAATCCCTGAGTGTGTTGGTTATGTGTTTCTGAAGGGTTTATCTAGTGACCTGAATGACTATGTGTAAGGGTGATTAAAACTAATTAACTAATCGGACTATGCATGCACTGAAGGCTATTAGGTCGATGGACTAGCATGCGTGCCAACAGGACATCCCAGCAACCACCTGAGAAATTGTATAGTGACTGAGTCAGAGTCATATCTTAACAAATTCAGAATGTCTTTGCAACTGGCATGATGTAAAGTTTGTAAGCTACTGAAGACCAACGTCCCATTTCTTTGTGGCTGAGGGAACCTTGGGTGCTGCAGTAGTTGCTGCTCCGCTGCTGGATGAGTGCTGGTGTATGCTTCTGGATCAAGTCTTTGGTTAAACATGGTTGCTCAGCTGGAGGAACCAAAATGGGTTCCCGTCGTTGGAAGGAAGAGAGGATCCGAGGCAAGCTGGAGTACCAGGATTGCAGGAATCGGGACATAGAGAAAGAGGACAAAATCTGTGTTAGTATGGGCTATGACAATTTAAATACCATGGCATGTTCGTTTATGAATGCTAAAAGGAAGACAGCATGTTAATAGCAGTCAGGAAATCTTAGTATGAGGTCTAAAGAAAGCTGAATGAAAGAGTTTAAAAGCTAAATGAGGAAAATGAATCCTAGAGCTGTTGTGTGATAATCAAAACACCAGGCCTTGACCGATGCGCATCTTACACATTTACGGTAGTGAGAGAACTAAACGTTTAGCTTTGCCTTTTGGAATTTTTCCTTTAGCCCTTTCAGGAATGCTAGATGACGGATGGGCAAAACTAATGATGTTGGGATCCTTCAGTCGTAGATGGAAATGAGTGCCTGCTAGGGTGGCTGAAGAGTTGGGTGCAAATTACAAGTTAAAACAAATGAATATATGCAAATATAATGACAGTTGTTGGAAGCGGGAACAGACAAAATCAGCACAGAGGATAGGAATAGCTCAGGCAGGTCATAAGAGGAGTGTGGATTTATCCATCACTGACCTCATATTTGGCAGCAGTATTCATGAATAGAAGATTTAGGAGATGCCAGTGATCTTATTATTAACCTGATTTGATAGATAAATTAAGTTTAAATATGCATTCCAGCTGAGTTGACAATACTATTGATATGGGGAATCAAATAGTGACCTTTATAATAATATTGACTAATGCTTGAACGTCACATAGAAGATTATTAGTTTGCCTTGCCATACCTCGCCCCATAGTTACACAATAATAATGGTGTAGAGATCAAAACGTGAAAGATTTATCCCCAGGGCAAGGGAAGGGATTCTGCTACCAGTCTGTAGACCACTTAAGTCTGAATATCCAACCTGCCAAAAGAGTTGCATCTTTCAATTGGGGGAGGTAGTAGGCTAATCAAATTAGTCATATTATTTTAAACCGTTCCAATCATTTAAGCGAGACCAGATATGCATAAATTCATAGCATGATACACTGAATTAGGAAACGATCACTGAAAATGTATAAGTGCCTTTACACAGCCGAGAAAGTCTGCTCTGCACATCATCAAATCTCAAAACGCAGCATCAAGGTGTACATTTTTGGTTCTGTGTAAAGAAATGCAGCATCAGGGCAGCCTTAAAAGTTAACTTCAGAATTCACATTCTATTACTCATAATTTAAATATTATCTCATAAAATGTATCATTGTACTGCTGTGTAAATGCATTTATGCCTGCTCTGATCAGATTTAAGGTCAATAAGACCAAATGCCACTTTGGATGCAGATTCTGTGCCACCTGGGTGTTAAGATGATATAAAAGGGGCAGTGGTGGCTCAGCGGTTAAGGCTCTGGGTTACTGATCAGAAGGTCGGGGGTTCAAGCCCCAGCACCGCCAAGATGCCACTGTTGGGCCCTTGAGCAAGGCCCTTGACCCTATCTGCTCCAGGGGCGCCGTATCATGGCTGACCCTGCACTCTGACCCCAGCCTAGCTGGGATATGTGAAAAAAAGAGGAATTTCACTGTATATGTGCAAAATGTATAATGTGTGATAAATAAAGAAAATTATTAATTATAATTATAAAACGATGTATCCTTATGCACTCTGAGGCTAGGAGAGACTTTAGAGCCTGGTGTCACACTCCTTAGAAGACAGAATCAAACAATCCACTATGAGCCAGTCTATAATCCAGACAGCACTGTAATATTTTCCCTGGTGTGATTACACTAGCTTGGCTCAGGCATATGATCAACCTGGTGTGATCTATATTCGTGCTCCAGTTACCAGCCAGGTAGTCTCATGTAGCCAGACATTTGACTTAAACAGCAAAGTTCTGGGGTCTATCGCAGCTAACATTGGCAAAGAACCGCCCACTTAGGCAGCAAAAGCCATCTAACTGACAAGCGACCAGTCACAGCCAGGTTTGTCATTACGTGATGTTTAGGGGTGGAGTTATCAGAGACGACTCATACTATAATAAAAGGCTGGCATGGGAAAATAAATAATTAATATAATGGCATGCAAGTCTCCGTGAGTGATTGCACAGAAAACACGTGGGAACCTTACAATGTGTAACGAGTGTAAGTACAGCACAGAACCTCATTACAGAGTATTTCACAGACATAACTAAGTAAACAAAGCAGAATATACAGCTCTGCTCATGGATATCCTCTTTACTTTCTGCTACATGTTTCAATCCAAGCGCTGAATATCTTTAAAAGAGTTGATGTGACTACCCTGTCAAACTTGGGCAAATTCTGTGATTATTTAGTCCTCAAAAGCACTCGTATCAACACAGAACCTTGTGAACTCGACTTATGGTTCCACTCTGACCAGCGCAAACTAATCTCTCAGAAATCCTGTAGAAGTCAGCGAATCAGATTCTGAGAAAGCATTTCCAATTTTGTGTGCTATAAGCATCTGACAGTTAGTACACAGACTGTGGGTGTGCCGTCTGAGGCTGAGACTACCAGCCAGGGGACTAAGGCAGTTGTCATATGAATTGCTGCTTCTAGTCTTTTCAACGTCACAATACTTAATTTATGTACAAACATTCAAATAATTACGATATGTTTAAACCGCTACTTCCCCCATATGTAATAGTACAATACATAATAGTCCACTTGAGCCTCCCATTCTGTCCATCTTTCATTCTCACCACTTCCGGGTCAGGGAAGTGGAAGGCTAGCCGCTAGGTTTAGACCTTCTGCTTACGAACACAGAGACCCATGCTGCATTGCAATGTAAACAAACATGCATGACCAGCCACGCGATCGCAGCTTACGTATCGTAATCTGTCCTTGTAAATCACATGATATGTTTGAATATACAGCATATGTGACAAGCTTCATTAACTCTCTGAAGGAGGAAGTGGGAGCTGGATAACAATCCAGCGTGAGTTTTATTTCTACACTTTTCAGCATCAACCAAACAAACTGCTTTTCAGCACCACATAAATTGCATGAACACTCAGTCAGCGTCATGCGTCTCTCTCTCCCCCTCCAGCTGTCTGGACACCCTTTTTATCCCCCTCCAGCACTCACTGAAACATAGAACAGCTGTTAGAGATAATTTCCCACAGGTGTCAATCCTAACCATTCTTTCTCTCACGGCCTTGCTCTCCATAGACGTGCCAGGTTGCAAACCGAACTGAAGCGTCACAAATAGGTGTAATCTGAACGGTGTGGAAAATGCCATCTTTTTATGGGACATGGGATTTAAGGGGATTCTGACAATATCCCTTTGTTAAATCCAGTGTCGAATAAAAGTGAGCCGCACCTAACCGGTCGAGCAGTTCATCAACAAGACATTGGGTACACATCAAATTTTGACACCGCATTGACTTTTCTATAATCCACATAGAACCGGACTGAGCCATCACTCTTCGAAACCAGCACCACCAGGCTGGCCCAGTCACTGTGGGATTTTTCTATTATCCCCATATCATGGCCTTTAATTCTTCCTGAATCACTTCTTTTTTGTGCTCAGGTAATTGGGTGGGATGACTGCGTACCACTACCCCTGGGGTCATTTCAATATGGTGCTCTATGAGATTCATACGACCGGGAAGAGGTGAGAACACATCTGAGAATTCTCCTTGCAATCTGGCAACCTCCGTGACTTGTGACGGTGAGAGGTGGTCTCTGCAAGTGACCGGGGTGACTCGATCGGTGGCTTTTAAGTTCACCTCAAGTCCGAGCTCCTCCCTCTGGAACCACTATAGCCAAAGTCACGGGGACTGCCTCTCTCCATGGTTTTAGGAGATTGAGGTGGTGAATCTGACGTGCTCCGCCTCTATCCATTAGTTTAACCTCATAATCGATTTCCCTGACTCGCCATGTGACCTCAAAGGGCCCTTGCCACTTGGTTTGTAATTTAGAGCGCGATGTGGGGAGTAATACAAGAACTTTATCTCCCGGTGTAAATTCCTGTAGCCAAGTACCCCTATTATACAGCCGGCTTTGACATTCTTGAGCCTGGTGCAAATTCTCCTGTGTTAATTGCCCCAGTGTGTGGAGTTTTGCTCTCTGGTCAAGAACATCTTTAATTTTATTTTTGCTGTTTGAAGTTCCCTCCTCCCAATTTTCCCGTAGGTTGTCGAGCATGCCATGCAGTCGACGCCCGTACAATAATTAAAAGGGAGAGAACCCCGTGGAGGCTTGTGGGAACTCTCGTTCTGCAAATAATAGGAGCCACTTGTCCTAATTTCGGGCATCTTGAACTTACAAATCATATTCTTTTGGGTCTGATTAAATCGTTAGACCAACTTGTCCATTTGGGGGTGGTAAATGCTGGCCCGAATCGATTTAATCCTAAATAATTTGTACAGTTTGTGTAGTGTACTTGACATAAAAGTCATGCCCGGATCAGTGAGGATTTATTTCAGAATCCCTACTCGGGAGATTATTCTGAAGAGTGCCTCTGCAACACTGCATGCTGAGATATTGTGCAGAGGCACTGTTTCTGGATATCGTGTTGCGTAGTCCACCAGAACCAACACAAAGTGATGCCCACATGCCGTCCGCTCTAATGGCCTGACGAGGTACATACCAATTCTTTCGAAGGGAACCTCAACCAATGGAAGGGGGTGCAATGGCGCTCTTGGTGTGGCTGGCAGATTCACCAGCTGACATTCATTGCATGCCGCACGCCACCTGCGAACATCCCCGTGAATCCCCGGCCAGTAGAAACGGGCCATTAGATGGTTTAATATTTTTTCTTGCTCTAAGTGACCCACCATCGGATTATGATGAGCCACCTGGAATAGCATTTCCCGATGGCTCTGTGGTATTAACAATTGTTTTGTATCCTCCTTTGTCTGAGCGTCTTGCGTCACTTGATACAACCGATTCTTAATAATCGAAAAATACAGGTATGAGAGTGCAATGTCTGGCTGAAGGTGTTGAACATCAATCACTTTCACTTGGTCAAAGGCATGTCTAAGGTTCTTGTCTCATGTCTGCTCCAGAGGGAAATCCCCTGCAGGGTTCCCCCTCTCTTGTGTCATCCTGACATTGAGCTGATGTAGACGGCCCCAGCACCACCTTCCCAACCTGTGATTCACACACCGATACACTTTGTTACAGGACCAATCCACACAAATTCCCCTCAATAAAGTTGTAAATTCCAGCCAATTCATGCCCAAAATTAGTGGATGGGTGAGGCGGGGAGTAACCTCCGCCTCTATTCTATGTTTTTGTCCTTTGAATTGAATAATGACTGGCACTAAGGGGTAATCGTGAATATCCCCATGCACACACCTTACCTTCACCCGCCGGTTTATATCCAAAGCCTCGGATTGAACCAAGCTTTGGTGAATGGAGGTTTTATTACAACCTGAATCCACCAAGGCTTGATATGTACACCCCTTAAAATGTTGATGCTCATTGACCCCACCCATGGGCCTGACTTTACTTTGCTTAAATGAGTTCACATTTACTATATAGTGTGCTGTTCAAAATTGTTCATAATGTTGACAAATTATACATCTGTATATGGTCCTCAGCCAGCTGGACTGCCCCATCCAGCGATGCAGATCAGTGGGACTGGACCAACTCTAATGTCCCTTTTGGTAGCTGGGCGATGAACTGCTCCAGTACCACCAGATCGAGTATCTCCTCGGCATTGTGATATTCAGCCAGCATCCACCTTTGGCAGGCATCACAGAACTGTTGGGAGAAGGTGCACGGTTGGCCGTGCTCACCAAGCGTCAGTGACCAGAAGCACTGCCGGTGCTGCTCCAGGCTACGGCCAACCCATTTCAAGATGGCTCTTTTCAGATCCTCATACACCAGGAGGTTGTTGACCGGAAGTTGATGGGCCGTGAGTTGGGCTTCCCCAGTCAGCAGCGGCAGTAGGCAGACAGCCCACTGGGAGTTCAGCCACTTCCACGCCTCAGCCGTTTGCTCCAACAGCTCGATGTAAACATCCGGGTCATCTTGCAGTCCCATCTTAGCGAGCGTGGCTGTAGTTGTGGCTGGGGTTGCGGTGGAAGATCCCTCCTGGAGTACTAAGCTCTGTAACACCTGCTGATCCTGTACTTGAGCCTGGACCAGTGCCTGATTTTGAGCCTGGTGGATGCCGGCAAGGATCTTAAAGATTTCGGCCAGCGGCGAGGATTCCATGATGATGTATCTTTCCTCCAAACAATCTCGGGTTTCTGCACCACTGTGACAAGGTTCTTTAACTCTCTGAAGGAGGGAGTGGGAGCTGGGTAACAATCCAATGTGAGTTTTATTTCTACACTTTTCAGTGTCAACCAAACAAACTGCTTTTTAGCACCACATAAAATGCATGAACACTCAGTCAGCGTCTTGCGTCTCTCTCTCCCCCTCCGGCAATCAGGACACCCTTTTTATCCCCCTCCAGCTCTCACTGAAACACAGAACAGCTGTTAGAGATAATTTCCCACAGGTGTCCATCCTTACAGTACTTCCTCTCTCAGCCTCGCTCTCCACAAACGTTGCTCAGCCACGCCCACATCACCACAATATATTTTTAAAATGTCCTCCAGTGCATCTGCAGTGACTGTAATTTAAACTTAAATCTTGCACCATGCATTAAAGAACTCATGCTGAGGATTAATAGTACAGGAAAACTCAAGAGCAAAGGGTAAATTGATGACATTACCTTCTTGTCTGACTGCGAGGTATTGTTGCTGCATAAACCGCTGACAGCAGGGATGCTGAAGCCAGAACAGAACGTTGAGTGGAGTCTTTGTGAAGTCGCAGGTATCTGATGAGAAAGCCATGTGGCAACGTGGCCAGCCGAAGAACCTGTGTGTGGTGATTTTCGAGTGCTATAATCTATGGATTGTTTCGTCGTCATTTGCTGAAACTACTTGGCTTGGTTATGGGCACTCGTTGTCTAAGGCGAAGTCGGAGCTTGAGTTCAGTTGGAGGAGATATTTTCTTGGTAACAAATCCTCCAGGATTCTGGACTTGGAACCTAGAAAGTCAGCATGTGAAACCTGTTTGAGACTGCGCAGGATGATAATGCTACACATACTGTGCTGCTGTAGCCATTTCCCAGTGTACTGCGTGAGGTGAGTAGTAGCTTTATATATTTTGACAAAAGGGAAAAGCTTCTGATTGGGTGCATAGGACAAGTTGTACCTGTTCGACCTATCATCCACACCATATAGAGTTTCCTAACAGAACTTACTTGTCATTTATTAAAGCTATACTATGTAACTTTTGGCCCTCTAGCAATTAAAAAATAAAACTGCATGCATCTTGCGAAGCAAGTTGTGCTTCGGCTCTGCTCCTCTGCATGGATGAATGTGGTTCGAGGCACCGGTGTACATATGCATACAGGGCATCTTATCAGACCGAATGGACAAATAAATAATTAAAGAAAGGAAAAGATGGATATCCGAAAACATGTCATCTGAGCAGGTAAGTGCCATATCTTATGCTGTTGTTTTGACTTATTGGAAACATTTTTAATTAATTTTTTTTATTGATTCATATATACATGACAAAGAAACACCCAACACATATACAGTGAATCAACATTTTACATTCAAACTCCACTAATACAATCCCACCCTGACCCCCAATGAACACCCCTGTGGTCCCACATAATAACACACACACACACACAACCCCCCCAAAATAAAATAAAATACAAATATAATAATAATAATAATAATAATAATAATAATAAATATACATAATTTTTTGGGGGGATTGGTCCCCCCCCCCCCCCAAATAAATAATTGAGCCCCCCCCCCACAAAAAACAAATAATTGCCCCACTTTTTAACATTTACATTTATGCATTTGGCAGATGCTTTTATCCAAAGAAACTTACAGTGCACTTATTACAGGGGCAATCCCCCTGGAGCAACCTGGAGTTAAGTGCCTTGCTCAAGGACACAATGGTGATGGCTGTGGGGATTGAACCAGCAACCTTCTGATTACCAGTTATGTGCTTTAGCCCACTACCACCACTCCACAACTTAACAAACAAGTCCCTAAACCCCAGCTTTCTACTTACCACCTCCTCGAATGCAGCCATCCTCCCCATTTCCACACATCACTCTGAAAAAGAGGACGCTCCATTCGACCTCCAACCCCATCAAATTCTTTGCCTGCCGATCATGAGACTGGACAGAACCCAATTTTTACTGTGATTATCCCCGAAATTTAAGACTGCCCCATCACCCAAAATACAGAGTCTGGGACAAAGTAAAACTTGTGCTCAAAACATCACACATACAACTCTGAACTTTCAGCCAAAATTCTTGAATCTTAGCACATCCCCAAAAACATAGATTGTGTCTCCATCTTCTGACTGGCATCGCCAGCAGATAATTGCCTTTAATATCAAGCCTATATAATCTAAAGGGGGTCCAATAGAATCTATGTAACTTAAGGCAAACCCTTGCATCTCTAGATACAGACTTGACATTTCGTAAAATCCTAGCCCACACTTCCTCCTCCAATACCAAGCTCAAATCTTTCTCCCATAATCTCTTAATAGAAGTTAAAGCTCCATCCCCCAGACTCTGAATTAACAGGGAGTAATACACTGATGCCTCATGACCTTTTCCAAAAGCAGTAATCACCTCTCCCAGTGTATCTGCCACTTTAGGGGGGTGTGAGCTACTCCCAAAAATACTACAAAGCAGGTAGCACAGCTGTAAATACCCAAAGAACTGAGATCTGGGAATCTCAAAGTGTTGAACCAAATTTTCAAAAGATTTCAACACTCCACTCTCATATAGGTCACCGAGTTTATTAACCCCCATCACAATCCACTCTGACCAGCAGAAAGCCCCATAGCGTTCAGCCATATGCTTGATGCAACATTTCAATAAATGTATGAATTAAACACTCTGGACACTTTGTAATACAATTCATTTTAATAACATTAACCTTCCCAATTGTAGATAAATGTAATGAAGCCCACCTGCCCACATAGCTCGAAAACCTTTTAATTAAGGGGTCAAAATTAACTCTTAACTAAATCAGACAAATTTGCTGGAAATAAAATGCCCAAATACTTAATGCCCTGTTTGGGCCACTGGAAGGGGTCTGGCTGGAAAGCCGTTACTGGGCAGTATGCTGTCAGTGCCAAAGCTTCAGATTCAGACCAGTTGCCTCTGTATCCTGAGCACTTAGAAAAGTAATGAATAATTCTGTGGAGGCAAGGCATAGATCTAGTAGGGTCAGAGACAAATAACAAAATATAATCTGCGTAAAGCAAAAGCTTATGCGCCATACCTCCCGCCACCACCCCTTGAAAATCATCTTCCCTTCTTATCACGGCTGCTAATGGTTCCAGGGCAAGACAGAACAATAATGGGAAAAGAGGGCATCCAGAGTAAATAATCTGAAATTAATCAATTTGTTTGTACCACTGATATCTACAAAGTAACTTAATCCATCCAATAAAAGTATTCCCGAATTTCCAAAATCTTAAAAAGATAATCCCATTCTACCATATCAAATACCTTTTCGGCGTCAAGTGAGATGGCCGCGACCGGAGTCTGATTATTCACCACTGACCACATGATATAGATGAAACACCTAACATTATCAGAAGAGCTACGACCCTGAATAAACCCCAGTCAAAATCCATAATCACAACATGTTTTCATACAATATTTGAGATAAAGTGAAGTTCATTAACTCTGAATGACCTCCAGATCTGTAAAAACTTTATGAAACAGCTCACAATGAGATATAAGAGATGTCATAACTTTACTTAATCGGTTAGCCAGGATCTTTGACAATATTTTAACGTCTAGCTGGATCAGGGAAATTGGACGATAACTCTTACACTCGCTTGGATCTTTGTCTTTTTAAGAATCAAACTGATCCAGGCTTGTGTCATGGTTGGAGGAAGCTTTCCATTCTTTAATGACTCTGTATAAACTTCTAACAAAAGTGGGGCCAGCTCTGTAGCATAAGATCTAAAAAACTCGGCGGCAAAGCCATCTGGCCCAGGAGCCTTGCCTTAATTACCTCGCTAAGCTCCTCCATGGTTATCTCAGAATCAAGAGAATTGCTTTGCTCCGTCGTCAGTTTAGGGAGTTCCAATGGTTCCACAAAATGTCTAATATCTTCATCAGTAGACAAGGACGTGGAACTATAGAGATCAAGATAGAATTCTTCAAAAGCATCATTAATATCACTGGCCGAGGTAAATATTTTACCACCAGTAGATTTCACTGAGGGAATGGTAGAAAAAGACTCTCTCTGTTTATATATCTAGCCAAAAGCTTCCCTTCTTTTTCCCCCGACTCAAAGTATGACTGTCTTGCCCTGCAAAGCCCAAACTCCACCTTCTGCGACAAAATAGTATTATATCTATATTTCAATCAGGTCAATTCTCTGAGGCCATCAGATGACATTTGGCAATTCAGCTCTGCCTTGGCACATTTTTTTTTTTTTTCACCCAATTTGGAATGCCCAATTCCCAGTGTTTTAAGTCCTCGTGGTTGCGTAGTGATTCGCCTCAATCCGGGTGGCAGAGAATGAATCCCAGTTGCCTCCGCGTCTGAGACCATCAACCCGCGCATCTTATCACGTGGCTTGTTGAGCGCGTTGTCACGGAGACATAGCGCGTGTGGAGGCTTTACACCATCCACCGTGACATCCGTGTTCAACTCACCATGTGCCCCACCGAGAACTAACCACATTATAGCGACCACAAGGAGGTTACCCCATGTGACTCTACCCTCCCTAGCAACTGGGCCAATTTGGTTGCTTAGGAGACCTGGCTGGAGTCACTCAGCACGCCCTGGGATTTTAACTAGTGAGCTAGAAAACTCCAGCGGTGGTAGCCAGCGTCTTTTACCACTGAGCTACCCAGGCCCCCTGCCTCGGCACTTTTAATATTTCCTTCAAACTCCACGAGTTCTTGTGCTTTGGATTTTTTGATGAATGAGGCATACTGTATGATCCGACCCCTAAGAACTGCCTTAAGTGCCTCCCAATCCATGCCCACAGAACATAGTGTGGACCAGCTGGTCTCCATATAAACACTGATTTCATCCTTTAGCATTTGTTGGAAATCAGGATTTTGCAAAAGTGATACATTAAAGCACCAACTATATGATTTATTTTTCTCTGTATGTGGCAACACTTCTAAACTCACCAGGGCGTGATCTGAGACTAAGATGTTTCCAATTGAGCAGTCAACAACAGATGAAATGAGGGACTTAGATATTAAAAATAAAAATAAAAATCTATTCTAGAATAAATCTTATGGACTAAAATTTAAAGTCCCTACCAGATGGGTTCAAAAGTCTCCAAATATCTGTAAGACCAAGATTTTTACACATCCTTTGAAGCGTCAATGTTGCTCTAGGGGGCTTACACACTTTTGCTTCACTATGATTAAGATGAAAGTCTCCTCCCAATATTATATCATGAGGGGTGCCAGCGGCTTGCAACATCCCTTCAAGATCTATAAAAAAGCCTTGATCATCAGCGTTAGGTTCGTAAATATTAGCCAAAATCAAACTTTGCCCCTGAATTTCTGCTAAAACAATAATGACTCTTCCTAATTTATCTTTAATCTGTTTGAGACATTCGAATTGTAGATGTTTATTTATCAATATAATGACTCCCCTGTTCTTAATTGAACCAGCACTAAAGAAAACATGCCCACCCCATATCTTCCCAAATTTTTCAGCTTCCTGCGGAGAAAGATGCATTTCTTGAAGAAACACTATTTCATATTTTTTATGCTTAATAAAAGAAATCACCTTCCTTCTTTTTATGGGGTGCCCCAACCCATTCACATTCCACGTGGAGAGAGATAATCCACCCTTATTAACATTTGATATTTTGATATATTAGAAAAAATAGATTGTGTGTCAAAAACAAGATTATAAAGACCACATTCCCCATTAGTCCACCAACAAAACAAACAGCAAAAAAAAGAAAAATGTGTGCCTTAACCCTGCACACGACAACGCCAACTGGGGTCCATCCCTCTAAACTCAAAAAGTCCATGTACGCCTACGAGAGTCCCTGTGACAACTTTGCCGTCGGATTGCTCAAGTCCGGTGCTTCTGTACAAATTTTGTGAGGCAAAATTACATAACAGAAAATACTTTGTAAAACAAACTCCAGCCAATAGGCAGAATAAACACTAAGAACATGTAGATTCAAAAACAAGCTTCAGACTCTAGCGGAACCAGAAAAAAAAAAAAAAAAAGAAAAAAGCCCGTTCAATTTCCTTGGACAGTCAAACGAGTGTTCAGCAAGTCGGCTCTCTCATGAGTTCAACAGATGACTTAATCATTCCGATGTCCTGCAAAAAATATTCCACAAAACAAACTCCAGCCAACAGGAGGCATAAGCACAAGGAACGAGCAGATTCATCCACAACTGTCCCGAAGGAGTGTTATTCCACAAAATAAACTCCAGCCGCTAGGTAGAACCAACACAAACAGAAACAAAAAATGGCGCCCAGCTTCCTCAGAGAGCCAAGAGTAAGTACAGCGAAACAGCCCACTCGGGGGCCACATGAGAAACACCAAATGGTTTACACACCCATTGTTTCTATGAAGGACAGTGCTTGCTTGGGACATGTAAATACATTGCGGCCATCCTTAGTATCTATTCTCAGTTTGTCCGGAAGCATCAGTGCAGAAGTGATCTTCCATTGATGTAAGAGTTTCTTGCATTCCATGAATCGATCACGTTTCTCTCTTGTCGAATTCGTAAAATTTGGGTAAAAGAAAATGTTGTGATTCTTCCAAGAAAGCCTTCCTTTGCTCCTCGCCTCGCATAACATGAGATCTTTATCGGATGATCTCAGAAATTTGGCCACAATTGCTTGGGGCCCGTCTCCCTCAGCAGATCTCTTAGCCGGGACTCTGTGAGCTCGATCGATTTCCAGCTTATGGCCTGTTATGTCGAGCAGACTTGGGAAGAGCTTGTCTGTGAATTTCACTATATCTCGGCCTACTTCATCCTCCGGAATTCCAACAATTCGGACGTTATTCCGCCGGCTCCAATTCTCAAGGTCTTCCAATTTTTCCAAAATGCTAGTTGCTAAAGTCGCTAGCGGATTAGCAGATAATTCCCTCTCCAAAGACTCCAGATAATTGACCCGTCTCTCAACCTCTGACAATCTTGTAACCAACTCAGAGAATTTTGTTTCCATCGCCATAATCAATCGTCGTATTACAGCGAGATCTAAGCCAGCAACAACTTTTGTCAGCATCACAGACATGCTCACAAGTTGACGCTGGATTTCTCCTGCCGCACCATCCAAACCGAGTCCCTGGTCTACGGGCCTGTCAGAGGTTTCAGCTTGAGCACGTAAGTGTCTTTTAATATCTCCAGAGCCAGAGGATTTTGAATTCTTTGCCATGTTGACTTCAAAGAACAGATATGTAGCAGGGTGTATCGAATCTCACCGGATTATAACATAAAAATAATTCAAAACTAGCAAAGTGCGCAGAGCTTGCCGTTTACACGTCCACTCCTCGCATGGTGTCATGTGACTCTCCGACTTATTGAAAACATTGATGTTTTGAAATAAATGATGTTACAAAAGTTAGGCTACATTTGTTAACATTAGACATAACGATTGCTAGTCTGATAAAGTCAAACATTGTGAAGTTTTTATAACTGCAGGTTATTCTGTCCAAATAGACCAGGGTAGTGACTATTTTATAGATTGTAATTGTTACCAACCAGTGGTCAACATTATTTCAAGACTCACATGTCCTTGACAAGCCTAGGACTAAAGAATTTATTTATATAAATTATTGCCGTTATAAAGAAAAATACACACGTGTACTAGCAAGTGAAAAGTTCTGCACCGATTACAGTATAGCCTAATTATTGTATTTCACTATACACAGACGTGTGTGTGTGATTACACAAATATACATAAACCATATCAATAAAATATCTTAACTGTTGAGTAAGAAAAAAGCCATCTTTGGGTAACTTTTAAATCCTTTCAGATCTTGGAGTTGTCGCCACCTCTGAAAAGCCAAGCCGATGTTGATTCGGGTTTTATTACGGACTCTGTCGCTTTCCCTTTTTGCTTGTAGACTCTGCTCTTTACGGGGTTTCTTTGTTTTTATTACTGGTGATTCACCGGAGGTTTGCCATTTTGAATGATCCATGGTCAATTTTTCTCATTCGTTGTGACAACAAACTTTCAGCTTTATGCTACTCCCACAACATACACTCACTACAATAGCCGGGGCTTATTTTCTCTGTGTTCGGATATGACGTGAGCATGCACGGGTGAATGACATATGTATGCAATTTCCCACGAAATCCGTCCTGACACCTCTAAAATATAAATCATTATTATAGGTTTATCAAAGTGTATTTGGATAAAGACGTGGTTTGGAAGATGGATTTTTGTTGCACTCTCTCATTAATAACATTTTCTTGTTTAAAAAAAAAAAAAAAAATGTTACATAGTGAAGCTTTAAAATACATCAATAAAATTCATAGCAAAATATTCACACATATTGAGCAGATGTGCAGAAATTCAAAAATAGAAACTGGGTGTCTGTCAACCACCGCTTCCAGTGTAGACAGCTCTGTTGATTGTGATTACGTGTTACGTTTTAATACCCCCTGCGCACTTTCAGAATGTGTTATAGATGCCTTTAACTTATAATTTAGCCATGTTGCCATGTCATTCCTAATCCAAAATACAATGTAATTTTATTAATAATAACTATTCTGATCTATTTTCTATTTTTTTGACATGGTCACCCAAAATGCCTCCCTGGGCCATCAGTGTGAAATTTTTCTCTTTTAATATCTTACATAGAGTAGCCCTTGGTTGTCATTGGCTCAGACATATGTTCGGTCCCATGTTAGATTCTGAGGCAGTGCAGAAGAGGTGGGAACAACACAAGGCAGACATGAGGCAAAGACATAACAAATGAGCATGTGGAAGTGGAACAGACAGCACAGAGGGTGTGATTTCTCCTCCAACTCTGGCTCACTTCAAAGTTCAGCACTCTGTCGAACCCACAGAGGCCTCTGCCAGGACCAGCCCTCTTTTTGTAGCTCTGCCTGCAAACAGACCCTAGAGAACCAAAGTATAGAGAGAGAGAGAGAGAGAGAGAGAGAGAGAGAGAGAGAGAGAGAGAGAGAGAGAGAGAGAGAAAGAAGCTCTGAATTTCTGAATCTAGTGGTCGTTGTAAAGACTAGAACATTTCATTATCAATAACTGATAACATATTTTGCCAATGATTTGTTTATCATGCTTTTTCTGCTGGGCTGCAATTTATTTTTGTGCTCATTTATGATGTAACATTTTTAAGGCTTTATTTTGTTATTTTATGTAACAAATGCAAAAGAGATGGTATTCTATGAAAAGTCATATTCAGATTTTTAGATTTAAAATAATACCAAATATGTGTTACTTTTATAATTTAAGCCTAAACTAATCCACAGTCCCACAGCAGGTCATCATATTTTATTGCCATGTTGTAACTGTTTCGCATTTATAGCACTCTCATACACTATGTATCTCATCCATGGTGGTTTTCCTTCAATTATTAAAAGTCTTAAATAATATACCAGTCAAAAGTCTGGACACACTTGGCAAAATGTATGTTTCTTACGATCTTAAAAACTATTTGACATAAAGGCAAATATAGTCAGATATAAATTGTACCTACAAATGAATTTTTTAACAAAACTAAACAACAACAACAACAACAACAAAAAGAATTACCTGTATAGTTGGACTATAAAATAATGCTCAACAGATGTCAAGATCAGCTTTAAGCTTTAAAGTGATACACCATCCACTGCCATTGTGTGTGTGTGTGTGTGTATATATATATATATATATATATATATATATATATATATAAATAAAAAAATAAATAAACGGCCCACAATATTCATTAAAAAATGTTTCTTTTTTTTTTCTGTATAAGAAAGAAAGTCATATGGGTTTGAAACAACATAAGAGTAAGTAAATTATAACAGATTTTACATTTCTGGGTGAACTATTCCTTTCATTTTTATTTAATGTTGACTTTAAGTTTGTTTCATGTATTCTGTGGGGTTTACAAGTGGGCCTAACAAGTAATTTTGAATTTTAACTGCACTCATTGTTCATCTAAAACTAGAGAGTTGAACTAGTAGGCAGTAAAAAAAAATAAAAAAAAGAAAAGAAGAATGAACAGAAAAAGTAAATATGAACTGTTACAATATAGTATATGAAGCCTGTCTATTACATAAAACTACAATGCAACAGGTTAAAAGCTTACATTAGTAGTCACTAGGCTGCTCACTTGACTCTTGAGTATCATTATTATACACTTACATTGGCCACAACAATCGATGATCCACACGTATACACCTTATAATTGCTTTACACCATTTTTTGTACTGCCTACCCATCCTCCACAATTGCCATTCTCAGGCAAAGTGCTCCACTTAAGTTTATTAGCAAGTCCTCTTGTCTTCTTTGAAGATGGATAGCATTGCTTATCCTTTTTTTTTTTTTTTTGGTTGTTTGTCTTGGTTACGTGCCCTCCTTGGTTAGTGTGCCACTAATGACCTTGAGGTGGGCCACGCACAGCAATGCATCAGTGTGATAGGGCCTCCCTCCGCCGGCGGCTAGCCAGCTAATGTTGTGGAGATTCATCACACCCTAGTAATATGCGCTAAGCCACACGGCATTGATTAATTTAGCTGCCACATTGACCTTATCCTCAGGTATGCCGCCTGCTTGCCTGCCCAACTGCCAACATCTTAAAACAAACAGAGACCATTTCACACGTGTCTTTATTCAAAACCTGATCCTCGCTATCACGTGGCCATCAGTGGCACAAACGCTCGCTTCCTGCAGAGTGCAAATGCTCTTTGTGAGGTGTGAGGTAATTGAGAATATAACACTTTAAATTGGATGGTGTTGTGGCAAGCCGTTCCATCTGCAAAACAAATAATTGCAGGTCAGCTGCAGGACAGTAAAAGGTGAATGCATAGTACTGTATACTCGTCATTAATCACACTTACCCTGAGTGCTGCATTAGTTGAGCCTTTAAATGGAAAACTTGTTCTGAAATCCACTCTGCACTGCACAAAGAAAAGAACGGGAAAAACAAAATGGCAGGTTGGAGGTTGGAGAAGTGCAGATGAAATTAGCATTCATGGTCCAAGTTACAACTCTTGATTTGCTTGTAACTCTTCTTGTTGTCCTTTTCACTTCCAACTCTCTGGGGGGAATTCACTAAGAATGAATTGCATCCACTGATAGCGTTGTTTATTTGAATACGCTCTCTGGATTATTTTAGCATCCGATTCACAAAAGGAATTATGCAACTCAGGTGACGAGGAAAATACGCCCAGAAATTCTGTGCTGGACACAAACTGTACAATGCAATTCCCTATATTTCAAGTCAATTTGAGAGCTAGGTTCTGACATACTTTGTTGAGACTGTACATGAACCAACTCTTTAAAATATTGAAATTTATCTCATTTAAACCACAAATCTGGATGCCCTTATGACATGCTTTTCCATCATTTGACCATCACTTGATGAATTGCTACTGCCAAGATCACTAGAAAATATATACCAACGTCTCTTTTAAATAAAATTGTTTACCGCTGTAATGATGCTGGCACTGGCAATGATGAAGACGATGACGAAGTGTAGAGAACCCAAGTGCAGTTTATTTCCAAACGTGATAACCAATAACCCTAACTACAAACGTGAAACATAAACATGAACTTGACTATGACTTGACCACAAACATGACTTGACCACAAACATGACTTGACCACAAACATGACTTGACTATGCACATTCACATTCAGTACTTGACAAAGACACAGTGGAAAACATGAGGCTTAAATACAAAACATGGGAGAACATAAACCAATGATCAGACAGAACTGATAACAAGCTAACAAGACAATTAATCAATAAACCAATGAAAACATGACACATGAACATGGAGGGAAAACATGAAATCACATGACAAGAGATCACATGGCATGAAACAGGAACTAAACTTTTCAAAATAAAAGACATGAATCAACAAAATACACATGACAACCGCCTGCTTTCCATGGGTGGTAATAGCCAGTTTTGGGGAATCTACTTAGAAATTGTAGCTTCCCAAGCTACAAGCTGCTCATAACTTAAAGTAGTTCAACTACAGTCAAACTACTCTTTTATAAAAGAGTACAAGCTACTAACAAAAAGTAGTTAACTACACTGAAGCTATTTAAATTTACAAAATGAACCAAAGCTTTACTACAGTCATATGGTTACTACAATATTATTAAAAAATAACCAATTCCTAAGGTTTGAACAACTAAATAAATGATCATATACTTAATATACATTAATAAAATGGAAAACATGCAATTTTATATAACTGAATTGAAATATAGTGATAAACGACAGCGATTAACTAAATATTTTGCTTCAAAAAAGAAGGCAAATTCCCTTTAAGGCTGTGCGGGTCTCAAGTGAATCAGTGAATCATTTATGTTCGCAATACAATTTTACAAATATTGCTTTTTGTGATGCCACAGCGCTACTCGTTGGAAAATGTAGCTTGTTACAGGAAAAGCTACTGTCACACAACTTAAAAATGTAGTTAAATTAGCATTGCCGGCCCTGCTTATTTAGCAACATATGCGTCTGCATAGGGCCCCGCGGCCACCAGGGGCCCCCCTTCCACGGGTTCAGTATAGCAAAATAATTATTTGCAATAAGTGTTAATAGCACTGGGCACACAGCCTGGCTATATGCATGTCAAAAGTCTGATGGAACCTATCAAATCTATTAAAAATATTGCATACACTTTGAAGAAAAGACATGCAGATATAAGATTGTGAATTTGACCTTCCTTAGTCTAAGGCCCTGTTTCCACCTGGTTTTATGATGCATCTTGGGTGATCTGATCACATGTGGTCAGGTGAGACACATTGCTGGTTACATATGCCAACTCTTCCGATTTTACGGGGTTTCTCCAATTTTTCCACCCCTCCTCCCGCTGTACTCCCGATTTGCAATTTCTCCTGATAATCTCATGATTTTCCACATTGACACTTTGCTCATGAGAATGTATTAGACCTCCAGGTAGGGTTGCCATCTGTCCTGTAAAATACGGGATTGAAATGTGAAATGATGCATCCCGTATCTAACCAGTTCGAGACGCGATTTGGCAGTACGAGAAGCTGGTCAGATGGCGTCACGGCGGAATTGTTCCAGATCGTTAATTTAACTTTGATATAAGTTGGAAATTTTTCATTCAGTGGGTAAGGGGTCGTCTGAAAAGTAGGGCTGGGCGATGAATCAAATTTTATTTTCAGTTTCGATTTTGGCTTCCAACGATTATGAAAACAAGATAATCGAGATAAAACGATTATTGTGCCGCATTCCGTTTCGCAATGAAACACCCCAGCATTATATCTTTAAAGCATCCTTTATTAAAGTTCAAATAATAAGGAAGTAGGTTATGAAAATAAACTCAGAAACTGGCATTTCTCTGTGCAGTCAGTGCTACGTCTATGAGTTGCATGAAGAAACCAGGGAAGAGATTGAATCTTCTCCCGGCTGATGCACACTCTGGCTTGGGGACACTCGTCACTCGCGCACGTTTGCTGGAGCTAGATTATAACGTGATGGCTCGTGACGTAGTGAATCATAATATATGTGTCACGTTCACTGTGTATCTTACCATGAAGAAAATTGGAGATATGCAGCTCTATTAAGAAAAAAAAAAAAAAAAAAAAATATATATATATATATATATATATATATATATATATATATATATATTTTTTTTTTTTTTTTTTTTTTTTGTGTGAGTTAAAGATGGATCAAAGTGAACAAAGGTGAGATAGTGTAGTCTTAGCCCATTATACACTGGAACAAAATATGTTTTTGATTAGTCTTTTTTTGGTTTGTTTTACAAAATATCTAAAACTCCTTTAAAACAACATACATTTATTTTAGGAGCTATAATGCAGAAGAAAAAATGGACCCACTTTATATTAGATGGCCTTAACTACTGTGTACTTAACAATTTAATACAATGTACTTAGTATGTACATACATGTTGTTGCATTGTAATTACATTTAAAGTACCTGCATTTAATTACATTTGTAGTTGCACTGTTAACTTTACCCTTAACCCAACCCTTACCCCAAACCCTAACTCTAACCCCTAATCCTAACCCTAACCCTACCCTTACTCCTAAACCTACCCATACCTCCACCTCAGTAGCAGCAAATGTGGATATTTTTCAGAACAACATGTAGGTACACAGTAAATACATTGTCTTGTATGTATTTAATGTTAGTGCATAGTAGTTAAGGCCAACTAACATAAAGTGTGACCAAAAAAATTGTTATCAGAGAATGTTGAGTATAATATTTAATCAGGGCTCGACATTAACGCTTGTCCGGGACAAGTGGATTTTTGAAGGGGCAAGTTAAAGAGAATTTTACTTGCCCAACCGGACAAGCAGACTTATTAAAATGTCAATAACGAAAAAATATATTTGTGATATCCTAGGCCTGTGTCACTTATTAGAAAGTTCATATTCTTATTCTGCTGTTGAAAATAATCCAGAGCATGTCATTGTATAATTCGCTAGCGATCTAGTAACAGCTGCCCCCTGTTTGATTGACAGGCGGCATATGTGTGTGTGCTGAACATGCTCGTGTGTTCCGAAAATGCGCACCTGAATGGTCAAATACATTTCAAATTTCCGCCAAAATATCCACCTTGGTGAGGTATTCCTGTAAAAACAATGAGTTATGTTTAAAGTGAACGTAAACAGCGGAGAAAAAAGCGGATTTGTATTAAAATGTCGGACTTGTAAGTGTAAATGTAAGCTAATAGACCTGCTGCTGTCTAGTGTGACATTATAATAATCAAACAACCACAAGAAAACGAGAAAACACTCACTGCTCTTGACTGGGTAACTTTAGCTTTAAAGAGTATTAATGTATTGTAATCATACAGTGAAGACCAGAAGTAGTTTTATGTTGCGTTTCATTCTGAATGTTTCCTTGAATACTTGATAGCCTACTGCTGTTAAAAACTTTTAAAGCTGTTAAAATAGCACTGAATTTTCTTAATTTATATATTTTTTGTTCCATTATTTTTAATCTATTTCTATTCATTGCTGTTTTTTATTGTTATTTTATTACTGATTGTTTACTAGTCTTGAATAATTACTTAAGAACTTGAACACTTCCATAATTAACACATTAGTTAGTGTTATTATTTGTTGTGGTCTTAAAGCTGGAATTGAGAATCGTCAAATTTCACTACCGACTACTGAAATTTTGGTATTGTGATCATGTATAGCCTTTATTGTACATGGTAGATCTTGCTGCAATAACAGGATGAAAAAGTAGATCTCATTCCATAGAAGTGTGAGCACCCCTGTTGTAAATGGTGGCGATGAAGGCTTTCCTTTATTTGAATACTATAAGTAACATAAAATAATTATCATATGACAATAGCCTCCTCCCCTACCCAGTGCAGTTTACATTTCAAGTTCAAGGAAATCCACTGTTAAAAAGACAAAAGCTTAAAGCTAAAAAATGCAAAATTATCAACTGCAGTTTATCAGCACAGGGATAACTACTTCAGGACTACAAAAAAGAAAGAATATTTTTTTAAGCAAACAAACACATGTAACATGCAATATTTAATAAATATTTTTATGCAAATGAATAAAAAATAATTAAATTACTAAATTAAGGTATGGTAGGCTACAGTGGATGAAAAAAGTTCAATAAATGCATGATGTTTCCAAAGTCAATGAGTAATCGTGTTAAATAATCGTGATCTCAATATTGACCAAAATAATCGTGATTATGATTTTTGCCATATTCAAGCAGTCCTACTGAAAAGTCCACATATTTTGCTAAAACTGTGGATATGTTTTATTGAAAAACAGAAGGTTAAATGTTCAATAAGATGTACAAAATTACACAGATCCAACAATGTATGAATACAATCACTGAGTCATAAAGAGAAGTACAAGTGAAGGAAAAATAATTATAATAAAAATAAATAAAAAAATACATATAAACCAACACTTATGTATATATAAAGAAGATAAATAATCGAACAAATAAAAATAATTATATTTGTTCTAAGTCATGGGTCAGGAAATCATTTATGGGTCATGGGCCAGCATTTGTTGCTAAAACTGTCAAAGATGTGGTAAGGGACCATCTGAATATATTTCTTGGTATTATTCATCTTCAGTGTGACTGACCGGTACTGCCTCTCCATATACGCATATTACATAGTCTGTGTAGTGGACCTACTCCCTATGGGGGCACCATCTTAACCTTGGGGGGCACCAGAAACTCCACATGCTGCAGTTCCTTGCACATACAAACCACATACCCCCCCCCCCCCCAAATTAAAGACAGAAAAGAC
This sequence comes from Myxocyprinus asiaticus, assembly GCF_019703515.2. Lineage (NCBI taxonomy): Eukaryota > Metazoa > Chordata > Actinopteri > Cypriniformes > Catostomidae > Myxocyprinus > Myxocyprinus asiaticus. Next base: position 14,916,862 of record NC_059377.1, on the reverse strand, counting down.
AAAGAAAGCGCTAAAAATAAATAAAAATTGGTGCACTGTTCCTCCGAGATGCGGTTAAAATTTTATCTAACAAATGCAACATGTCAAGCAGAATTATCCATTGTTTTAGTGGATTACCTGTATTAAAGGAGCTTCAGGCTTTCGTGCTTGTCATCTGTGTTGATATCAGACACACTCAAGAAGATCCATGAAGCTCTCGTGATTGTGTGTGTCCGCTTTTATAAATTTTCCAATCAGATGGTTATTTCCTTTTAAAGCAAAGTTTAAATTCTTGTTTTAGCACAGTGGTTAACTGACAGGTGAGGGGTTGTGCTTCACTGCTGCCAGGACGCATACAGGACAGATTAGCGTTTACACCTCAAATGTGATGTGGTCACATGCTTTTTTGACCACATTCATATGTGGTTTTTGTCATCTGATCGCAAAACGTTTTAGATCCCACTGCCAGTGATGTAGTCAAGTTCAGTCACAGGACTTATAGCCTACTACATGCACTGATGTTGTTATATATTATAGCTACTGTTTTATTATACACCAGGGTGCAAATAGCAAATGTCACTATTTACAGCAAGTGTAAATATCATCTACTGTAGCCTACCATACCTTAATTTAGTAATTTAATTATTTTTTAATTCATTTGCACATAATTTAATTAAAGATATTTATTAATTTTTGCATGTTATATGTGTTTGTTAAAAAAATTATGTTCTTTCTTTTTGGCAGTCCTGAAGTAGTTATCCCTGTGCTGATAAACTACAGTTGATAGTTTTGTATTTTTTTAGCTTTATGCTTTTGAATAAATAGACTTGTTTATTTGCACAATTTAAAGCTTGCTGAGTTATTGATGTTGGGTGTGTTTGGATAGGTGTATTTGTAGGTAGGGGGGACCCATTTTGAAAATCTGCTTAGGGCCCCCAAAATGCAAGGGCCAGCCCTGTAGGTTAGTACAGTAGCTTTGCTACTTTTTGTTAACTACTCCCCAACACTGGTAATAATGCAGTGTTAATAGCGGCAGGCAAATAACGCTGAGTTTTGTGAATAAGGCACAATCTATAGTAAAAGATAAGCCTAATTTGAATAGAAACTAGGCATATTAGTGCTAGAAACAATTATTTCATATAAATACACATATCATAGCACATTAACAGCACATTTAGTGTCTGATTGAACTGGATTGTGGGTGGTTCATGAAAAAGATGCCTTTTTTGTGCTGAAATACCATGCACAACAGTGCTATAACTGTTTAGCGAATGTGCCTGTGTCTTTTGCTCTTTCCATCCACACGGGTCTGATGTAATCTGATCCTGACACCGGGGACTCGTGTAATACACATGGCAGGTCTGTAACTGAGCACAGTAATGGCAACTCCACACCTAACAAGACAAGAAACCTATCAAGCGACTTTATTGATCACCTACGAATAGGGCCACATGGGGAAGAGAAAGGTGGAATGCTTGAAGGAGGATGGCACGAGATAAGAAAGGTGGATAAAGACTTGACTGGAAGAAATATAGGCAAGACAGAGGGACTGAAATAGTTGCAGTGTTCTGATTAGTTGCTGCGGGCTTTATTTTGTTTTGTTTTCTCATGTGAGTAGATGTGGTGTTGTTGTTTCAGCACAGTATTTGTGGTAGTGCTAGACATACCCGAGTTAATGAAAAACATTCCTGTATACAATCACACTGCAGTCCCTGTATTATGGTTATGTTTTTACATATACATGTTTCAATGTGAACATTTAATTATCAGAGGAGTCATACTGAGGTACTGCCATTATAACCTTGGTTACACATCCTTTCTGGTGCAATTTCAAATAATGAAAAACTGAAGTTACATGCCCTCCAGCCGCACATTCAACAAAAAGCACATTAATCTACAAAGCAGAACCATCCCTGACTTAACATCGTCTCTTCCTGTTTCCAAACACTCGAAAATGACCCCCCGCACAGGGCCAGCATGGATTTCTACTGGCACAGAAGAAAAGGACAGGGAAAATAGCCTTTTCTTGTTTCTCTCCTGCCTGCTTCTCACCAGGGAGAAGTCACTTTATCCACGTCTGGTGCTCGAAGCAAAAATAATCCAGACCCTATTGTGCTGAAACAGGCTTGGCATTTGCTAAAATGGGTCCCACTGTTTACAAATTGCAAATCGATATTAACGATTGAGCGGCAACTGCTCTCACTCACTTACTCACTTGCTTTCTCTGCAAAGCTGTCACACAAGTAGTGAGTGGAAGCTCATACGGCAGAGGGAGTCAACATGCATGAACACACTTGATACACAGACACACACTGACATACACATGCAAGTACTGGTTCAGAGCATCCCTGCATATTTTTAGGTATGGGAATTTTAAGGAATTTATCCATTCCTATTCCTTAACAGTTCCAAATTTTTATTGCCTCTACTGCCCTCAACAGTCTTTTGCACGGTGACAACAAACAGACAAATCAGAGATAAATTAAATACAATTCCTGCAAAAGTTGTGTACACAGACTTTTTTATTGACTTTTCATATACTTTATAGAAGCATACGTTCACTGCAATAATTGTTTCTAATTATATATTAAAGAATCGTTAATGGAACCAAAAGTCATGAAAATCGTATGGTTCCGGTATTTTTTTATTTGTTTTAATGGAGCTGGTTCCCAATAAGATACAGTTCTCGATTCCCAACACTACTAATTATAGAGCCACGATTCTATCAGCAAATAAGCAAATCCATATTCATGCACCTCAAAAGTGAATAAAACAGTATGCCCCAAAGATGTATAGAACAAATACTTTGTTACTGTACTTAAGTAGATTTTTTAAATATTTCTACTTTATTCAAGTTTCTGTTGACATTTACTTCAATGCATTTTGAGGAGAAAGTTGCTTACTTTCTCCAGACCCTTTTGTTACTTTTGCAATAGCACACTGCAAAATAATAATAACTGCAAAATAAGCAGCATGCAGCTCAGCCAAAGGATGGCAAATACTTTTGGCTACTCACTATTTCCTAAGAGAAACAAAGGTGTCTTCCTTAGGTGGCATTTATTGGCCTGAAAAGCTGTCTTCCTTTGGGCCGCATTTAAATAGAAGATTTGAAATACAGTGCTTATGGTCTACTTTTATGGTGCTTTAAAGCTGAAGTGTGTAATTTCTGCCCCACTAGTGCCACCGAAAGGAACTGTTAAAATAAACATTGTTTTCAAACAAGCTTTGCCAATATTACCCCTGTTTGCTGTTTATCAAACAAACAGATACCCCATCAACTCACGACACTTGAGTAAATTTAGTTAAGTCTGACTAAATAGGCTACTTAAAACAGAATGATTTTTATAGCGCCACAGGGACACCGTGTTTAAAGTTTTTGAGAAAATTAACCTTCAAACGGCTTACAAGTAAGTTTATACGTTTATAGTTGTCTCTGCATTTTAAGCTGGGATATGGGAGCGTATTTTAACACCAAAAAAAGTTACACACTTCAGCCCTTTAAGCTTGGATAGGCCACCCGCTGAGAAAAAATTAATGATCAAAATATTAATAAATACAGTCATGACCAACATAAAATAGGTATTGTTTAAAAGCTTAAAACCTGTAATTTACAATGCATGTAGGCATTATGACCAAAACTGAACAAGTGCTTTGAAATTTGCAGACAAATCAGAACAGTTCCGTTTTGATAAATTTATGATTAATTTTCCACTGCATATTTTATTGTAATCGGTAAAAACATCAAACTGATCAAATAGCCATGTGTCATATGTTGTTGGAAATCTCTCGAAGACTAGACTACAACCAGCCTATTTGTTTTACTCACAGATAAATATATAGAGTGTAATAGCTAAGTAAATGTATTTGACATACATGCTACATGTAAATAGGTGTTGCTTAGATGCTGCATTTCCGCTTATAACTTCACAAGAAGTAAATGGAACATAAAATATCATTAACATACCATTTCTTAGAGGAGGTGATTATCTTTAAAACTAGCCCACACACAACATAATCGGATGCATAGATTGTTAAATAATCCACATGAAACAAAATGTGCACACAGCACATAATGTGCTATCTGGCTAAAAACACATAGGCTTTCCTGGATCAGATGACTTGATTGGAAATGATGACATTTTCCAGCATCATGGAATGCTAAACAAATCGTATTAGGATTCAGATCGCTGCAACCAGAGGTGGAAGTCATCCAAATATGGGCAGAGAGGATCATTCACTCTAATTACATACGACCACCAGGAGATGGCGCCAAGTACATGACACAGAATCTATGATGGCTCAAATGACACAGAATGGAACTGAATGAGATCTTGTTACTCATGACTGCATGCTTTGGAAAGAGAGCATACCTTTAGTCATTGTTGTGTAGTTAGTGCTTATGTACAATTATTATGTTCTATTTGTTTGGAGAGGCTTTTGGACACTTGGAAACATGTTTGGATACTAGTATAAATTATATTTGTTATGCTATAACTTTTGATTGCTTTGTCGTATCAACACAAAATGTTACTCAGTTACAGGTGACATGATTGGGAACAAAACGTAACTGTTTTTTGGAGCTACCTTATTTACACCATGAGATACAGTATATAATGTCAAATCAGAAAAAAAAAAAAAATTTTTTTTTTTTTGGTCGAGTTATGAGCCTTTAATTTAGGGTATGCCACTGAAACTGGAAATCTTTAAAAACACCCTCAGAGCTTAAAGGGTTAATGTAACGTTATTCAGTATGAAAACAGCAAGTGGAATCATGTTTAGTTTACTTTCTTGTTTTTAAGCTCTAAGGAGTCTGTTTATGTGTCACTGTGTGTGTGTGTGTGTGTGTGTGTGTGTGTGTGTGTGTGTGTGTCTGTGTGTGTGTAAATTGATCTGTTACTTTACTCATTGTCTCTGAACGCAGGGGACATCTAGCCAAGTTAGCCTCGCTCTGCCACAAATCAATACATTCACACGAACAGAGGCACACACCTACTTACACGCACACACACATGCACACTTCCCTTTGACATCTCAGCATGGCGGGTGGCTGCTTTTTCCAGGGAAAATCCCACAAAGCCATGTTTAGCAGCCATAAAAAAACATAATGTTGAAGGCCTCCACCACACTCGGGACTATAAGATTATGTGAACTACTAAACAATACACTTTAAACTAACCTTGACTATAAAATATTTATATATTATAGATTTAATATAATGGATTTATAACTCTTGCCAAACCAATGCACAAGGGCAATAAAAATAGCAGCAAGGTAACAATTTTTTATGAAGCACTGAATACGTGAATATGGGCAGTTGTTACTTTCAGGAGCCATTTGTACCCGATCTGACTTTTAAAAATTACTTTCATTTCATTGATGTATCATAATATATTCAGGTTGACTGAGTAATATTAAAGCTGAAATGTATCATTTTTATATTAAAATACTTTCTCCTATGCCAGCTTAATCTGCAGAGTAACTATATGTAAGCCATTTGTAGACTGGTTTCGCAGAAAAGTGTAAACAATATGGATCTGTGGTGCTATCAAAACATTACTCGGTTTGTTTGAACATCCCAATCAGCCCAACACAGCATCGGTGGATTAAACTATAGCATGAGTTTGGGGTGGAACTCTTTGTTTGAAGCAGCCATTTTTTTGCAATTCTATTTGTTGGTGATATAGTGGCACATGGTTTGTGTGCTTTAAATATGATTTTTGACTTAATTTTACCACATGAAATACATTTTAGTGTAGCTTTGCTAGGATGATATTTCTCAGACTCTCACAAACCAGGCTCTGTTTTAAACTTCCAAAATACTGTACCAATAGTTGGGCATGAACTATTCTGATTGTGCCTGTGGCTTACAAAGACCAGGGAGAGGGTCAGTGGGAAATTTCACCCTCTCTGCTTATACTGAAATAAGGAAAGTCAGGTTGGAGGAGGAGAAGGGGACTTTATGAGACTTTCCACTTTAAGCGCGAGTCTGCCAGGACTGTGGCCCCAGCGGTATTCAAAGCCAGGCACTGGGAGACAGGGTGCCTATTGAAGCAAGAATTCAAGAGTAAAATGTCATCCATGGGCAGTTGTCTTAAAAGTCACATGGTGAAAAAGCGAGGAGAAAAAAAAGGGGAGGAGGTGAAATAAATAGGAGAAAAAAAGAAGGTAAACGTAGGCCTGTCTGTCCTTTCTTTTTATTTAATTATTTTTATTTTTTTTACTTTCATTAATTCCGCTCAATGTGTCCAGGAGGTAAGGGCTTGCAAACTCATCCCAATTTCAGATGTGCAAACTGAGGCAGAGGCCGAAATAAACATGTTTTCAACCATAAATATTTTAGCACTTAATTAGAAAGTGGTGACAGACAAACAGCACCAAGAGAGCTGAGCAGGAACAAAGTCAAATGCAAATTGCTTTTTAAAAAAAAAAAAAAAGAAAGAAAGAAATAAAGAAATAAAGAAAGGAAAATTTCCCTTCTCACAAAGACATCTTGAACAAATAAATTCAGCAAACAAAAGCTAAATGTTGACAAAAACATGCAAATGGAAATTATTACAATCACAATAATGCAATTCAATCCCTGAACTTGAAACATTTAGACACTTTAGGAAGATTTTGCGAACTGCACAATAAAACAACATTTTCAAGAGAACATTAAATCTTTAAAACTACATTCCGCAAAAATCCTTGTCTTAATCAATGTTTTTGTCTTTTTCCCAGTAAAAATATATAAATATCCTTAAAAGAACATACATTTACTGGAGAAGCAATAAGATTATTCCAAAATTTAAATGACAAAAATGCCCCAAAATGTAAAATGATGAGGCAAAAAATTTCCTCAAAATACATTCTTCTGTTTTCATTTGTAACATCTAATATAGCTCTTAATATTTTATTATACATATCATGGAATAAAATATGAATTAATATAGATTTTTAGGGAAAGAGATAATACATTCTCACTCTTGAAATGTTTTATTAATTTATCAATTATTTTATTTGAAATAAATAGATGAGAATTTTTTAAATGGTTAGAAAAAAATATACCCTCATAAAGGTAAAAAATGCCCCTGAAAATCCAGGGAGAAAATATTGCTACTTCATGTAAAAGTGAATTTCTGACAGTGGACCTGTTTACTTTTTCTTACAGCATTGTAATTTTGTTATCGCAGTTTATGCATAATTACAACAAAATAGTGAGGTTTATACTTAAAACAAAAACAACAACAAAAACGATTTGCTATGGGTTTATGAAAAATAATCTTAATACAAGATACTCTCGTCACAGTCTGTCTCCCTCACATTCTTCAAGGACTCTTATTTTGAAGTTTTCCTCTGGACTACATCTCCCATGTTTCACTGCCCTCATCACTTCCATCTGTTCCTTATCCTCACCTGTCTTCCATTCCCTCATTTAGCTCCTTTTGTATAAATATCCTCTAGTTTTGCCCATTCCTTTGTCAGTCCTTGTATTGTTACATTGTGTTGTTAAATTGTTGCTTAGATGATTTATGAATTGTTATGTTCCACTCCAGCGTAATTTCTTGTTTGACTCCTTGTATGATGTTCGTCCGCTCCTGCATCTCCAGTTAAAAGATTGAAAGTTAATCTACTCCTGCATCTCCTCTCTTCCTCTTCCTCTCCACGAACCCAGTGTTACAACTCTGAAAACAAGTCTTCTTACACAATTTTGTTTCAAGAACATGTATGTTGGTATGGCTTAGGAATATAAAAGCCTTATTAAATCCATTATATGAAAATATTTCCAAAATTTTTGAAACAGAATAGAATCAAGAATCAAAGATGCCAGATGGCCTAGTTTAGCCTTCTTTTCTTTTGAGGCTTCTGTTGCATCAGCTTTGAATATAACCTTGAATACACACTGGCCTGAATTTTAATGCGTTTTCAAGAAAATTGTAGTTTGTGTTGTGTCAGATATGTTGAGTCCTTTTAAAATCAAAGTTATTTTAGTATTCTACCAGTATTCCCTCATGAAAGGGTCTTGTGAGAATACATATATATCTTCTCTATGAGTCCTGCTGCAGTGAAAACTGCAATTTTGCCCTTTATGTCGTACACCTGCTTCTCTCCTGATAGAAAAAACACCCAGACCCTCCAGTAGCCCATTTTCCTCCAGGCGCAGACAGCATGAGGGAGTGTGTCCTAAACTGTAACCCTGTTAGGTAACAGTGAACATTCCAACAACTTTGAAATGTTATAAAATAACATTAATGGAACATCCTCATGATGCTATTGTAATTCAATAAAAATTCTCACATTGTTAGGAGAAAACGTTCTTGGTCTAACATTTTTACTACGTCCATTAAACTTGATTTCTTGACTTTTTTTCTGAGAGTGAAAATGTATAAAGAAGTTGGCAAATAAGGTTTTCAAGAAGTTTTTGGGAATGTTATGCTAATCTACTCACATTAATAAAACAGTAAATTTACAGATATATTATTATGGTAAAACCATGGTTAATTTTCGAAAGGTTTAGTCTCCCGAGAGTTTAACAAAAGGAGCGATACAATGCACATATGACCGAAGTGGAAGGGAACACGTGCGATCGACAAACTCTTCTTTCCACTCCCCGACTTCACCATGACCAAATCACTGTGAGGAAATCAACTTTATACTAATCACGTATATTATTATAAGTAGTATTAAAGGAAATATTAAGAGTGGAGACAGGAAACCGAATGGAAAAATGAGTGGAACAAAAGGCAGATTCTAACCCGGGTCGCTCGCACGGAAATCACATTTGCACCAAAGCCCCACGCCACTGCAACAACACTTAAAGCTCAGTCTGTCAAACATTTCTATGTTTCCATCAGACTATTGGGGTGCAAATAGTCGTGCTATGTGGCAGGTGCTATTTACACCTTGTGCAAATAGTCACTCTGAAAAGAAAAGCAGAAATAGAGGAGAATGGGGGAGAGGAAGTGAGAGAGGAGTGCTAATCTAGGCAGAGAGGGAAAGCAATTTCATAGGCAGAGTGTTTGGAATGTTGTTTTTCACAGCACTGAATCCATTTTTGAAATATCTGAAACATGAGAGTTGACATTTCTGCTGATTGGCATTTAACAAGCACTTTAAGCTCTCTTGGTCGGTGAGAACTCTTTATCCATTTCCTGCAGCATAGGCTCTTTTGTGAGACAAAAGCAAAAACACTGAGAGAGTTGAAACTGTTTCAGAGGTCAAACTTCCATACTAAGACACTTGACTGTCATCATTTTATCAGGATCATGAATCACATGGGTCCAAAAGGCACCTTTTAAAGAAAGCAATATAATATGATACAAGTCCCACCTCAAAAGAGATGCCAGAATTCCATAAGAACATTTTTACTAATTGATGTCAGATAACATATTTCTATTGAAAACCCTTTTGTTGTTGTTGTTGCTGTTGTTGTTGTTTTATTGCAAAGGAATATTTCAGGTTATTTTCTATTTAATGTGTCTGTACTGGAATTGATCCATCTAACCCAACAATCCAGTATGTCAAGAATTTCCCTACTTGATCTGCATGTGTCACCTCAAAAGGACAATGTAAATATATTTACAGACATTACTTTACCGGAGTGACTATTTGCACTAGGTTTAAATAGCACCTGCCACACAGTGCAACTATTTGCACTCCAATAGTCTGGTGGAAACACAGAAATCAAAGACAAACTGCACCCCCAACTGCTGTGATGGTGTAGTGTGTTAAAATAGTGTGGATGTGCTTTTTCCATGCGGTCGACCCAGGTTCGAGTCCCCCTCTTTGTACCACTTTTCCCCATCCTGTTTTCTGTCTCCATTCTTAATATTTCCTTTAATACTACTTATAATAATAAATACATTTAATATAAATGTTGATTTCCTCATAGTGATTTAATCACGGGGAGAAAGAGAAAGGTTTGATCTGGGTAAAATTAACCATGGTTTTATTATAGTAATATTGTAACAACCATGTTTTTTGGTGGAAGCCATAGTTTTGATGCAATTAAACATGTTGTTATTACAGTAATGTAGTGTTAATATAGTAACCATGTTTAGTTTTGTGGTTACTATGATTTTACTACAAAATAGCATGGTGATACTATGGTTACTGTTGTAAAACCATGATTAATTTTTGCAAGGGAGGGTAAGGGTTTGGTTTAGGGTTAGGAGTTGGTGTAGGGTGTCTGTGGGACTCTTAATAAACACAGTAAACATGCAGTGATGCCCCTATACTGTATGTTTGTATTTAATTTGGGCTGCAAATAGTATCTGCCACTATTTGCACTAAGGGTACGTTTACACGACAACGATGTACTAAAAACGGAAATGTTTTCCTTTGCATTTTTGAAAAGTTTTGCATACAGATGACAACATTTTCAAAACGATCCCCGTTCACACGGATCAGTGAAAACGACTAAAAAGGCTGTACTATGCATGCCAGGCGATGTCACTTTGTAAAGAAACACTTCATGCCTGCGCACATAAGCATTCTTCCACAGAGCGGTGAATACAAACAATGAAGATGGCGAAAGCATCAAGCAATTTTGTCTGGGCGGATGATGAGGTTGCTTTATTACTACAGTTACTTTGCTGGAGAAGCGTCAATAAACTCAAAATCTTGAGCAGCACAAGCACAGTCCTGTAGTCTGCCATTGTAGTTTTGAATGTCTCGTGCATTGTTTTGAAGTACTCGCACGCATGCCTATAGACTGAACTCTCAAGATGATTCAATAAACTCTGCTCATTTTTACCATCACTTCATCTCCTGCCTTTTTCTGTAGGTAGTGAGTTAACATAACAAGCAGTTGATGTTGACTGGTTTTGGATATCAGACAGAACTCTGATATATGAATATCTTCTGATGGAGAGAGAGGTCTTGTGTACACTGGATCTAACATGCATTTTCACTGCCTCATGTTTTCATATTCTAAGCATATTATTGAATACTGTACATGGCATCACATCTCTGTCTATAGGCTATATACATAAGCAGTGGATGAATGAATTCCAGGGTAAAGGTACATCAAATAAAATTAAGTAAATAAATAAATAAATAACATTTAAAATACAAATACATTTTTTTTTTCAGATTGCAGGTTCTACCTACTGTACAATGTTCGAACTCCATACAAAACACTCCAAACTGTTATTTGCACAGACACCAGTATTCATATTGATAATTATACATCTCAAATTGATGCCTATCAATCCATCATTCTTTATATAACACTTAATACGTGTGCACATGACGTCATCGTTTTCATAAATTCGTTTTTGTATGTTTACACGGAGACGATAATGGCACCATTTTCAAAAACGTGCACTTTGAAACTCGTTTTCAAATGTTTGCGTTTTCAGGCCCTAAAACACCGTTGTCGTGTAAAGGAACAGCCAAAACACATAAAAAGTTTTCCGTTTTTAGTTGAAAACATTGTCGTGTAAACGGCCCCTAAGAAGACACTTTTTTTGCTATTTACACTTAGTGCAAATAGCCTCTGCCTTGTTTTATTAATAATTAATGTATTGTACAAAACGTCATGGTTTCTTGCGTAACCTCCATTCCCTGATGGAGGGAACGAGAAGTTGTGTCAATGTAGTGACACTAGGGGTCACTCTTGGGAGCCTGAGACACCTCTGGTCTTTGATAAAAGGCCAATGAAAATTGGCGAGTAGTATTTGCAAGCCACTCCCCCGGACATACGGGTATAAAAGGAGCTGGTGTGCAACCACTCATTCAGGTTTTATGCTGAGGAGCCGAAACAAGGTCCGGCCATTTCAGCGGGTAGTTCAACGTTGTGGCAGGAGGGACACAAAGTCTCGTTCCCTCCATCAGGGAACGGAGGTTAAGCAAGTAACCATGACGTTCCCTGTCAGTCACTCACTCGACGTTGTGTCGATGTAGTGACACTAGGGGTCCCTAAACGAAACGCCACAACTGGCTGAACTGTATTACGTGAACTGGCGGTGTGTGACAGGCAGACAACTGTGTGCCTCATAGCCAGCACACCAGGTCGACACATAACCTCCCCCAACATAATTATGAGTTTCGAACGGCCCTTTGGGGACAAGTCGACTACCCAAAAGATAGAGACAGGCTAACCCAGTCATGGCCTCTTTTCTCCTTCTTTATTTCCACTCCCTAAAAAAGAAGGGGGATTATCCGACTGGGCCGCCAGGTCTAGCTCCCAGGGGGAGGACACTACGGAGACCACACCTCGCCCAAACAGAGGGGAGGATATTTAAGTGGAAAAAATACGTCACATGGTCTTGCCGACCATGTGGAGAGTCTCAAGGTAGATCCTACCCAACGGGGGAGGAGTTACTACAAACATGGAAACTGAGGCAGAGGGGCTCTGCCCAAGGAAGATGCAGTTTGCCAACAGGGAAACGAATTAGCAGAAGATATACATCGCATGGGGTTTGCCTTACAGGGAACCGCCACATGCGGAGCACCTACCCCAGAACAGGGCTCTTAGTTAGCACGTGTACTGGGCCGGCAGCGAGTCTCTCCGAAAACTCGACTGCCACAGGGCTTGGAGGAAATCAACCAAGGAACATAGTTTGTGAACACTACTGGGAATTAATGGTGCACGTCTTCAGCTCAAAAGAGGTGGAAGGTGCTATGTGCAAGCAATACACCCGGCCGGCTATCCCGGGCTTATCCACTTGTATTGCATGCCACTACCTGGGATGAAACCGGTTCCACCCAGAGGTTGTAGAACCTTGCAAAGGTGTTGGGTGTTGCCCAGCCTACTGCTCTGCAAGTGTCTGTTAGAGAGGCACCCCTGGCCAGGGCCCAGGAGGCCGCTACACCCCTGGTAGAACGGGCTCGTAGCCCTACCGGGGGCGGCATGTCCTGGGCATGATATGCCATAGCTATGGTGTCAATGAGCCAGTGGGTGATCCTCTGCTTGGAGACTGTGCACCAAAGCAGACAAAGAGCTGCTCAGAGATCCTAAAGCTCTGCATGCGATCCAAATAGATTCGTAAAGCACGCCCTTCCAACCTCTCCTGCAGGAAGGAAAGCACTGATCCGACTGCGCATCTCTGGGGGTCTTCCTGTTGGGAAGAACACCACTTAGCGAACAGATGCCACTTAAAGGCATACAGGCGCCTCGTAGAGGGGGCCCTAGCCTGAATGATCGTGTCTACCACCACGGGTGGTAGACCGCTTAGGTCTTCTGTGTCCCGTCCAGGGGCCAGACATGGAGATTCCAGAGGTCTGGTCGCGGGTGCCAGATGGTGCCCCATCCCTAAGGAAGAAGGTCCTTCTTCAGGGGAATTCACCATGGGGGGGCTGTCACGAGGAGCTTGAGGTCCAAGAACCACATCTGGGTGGGCCAGTAGGGTGCTACCAGGATGACCTGCTCCTCGTCCTCCCTGACCTTGCACAGGGCTTACTGAAGGAAACGCATATTTGCGCAGGCCAGGGGGCCAGCTGTGTGCCAGCACGTCTATGCCGAGGGGGGCCTCGGTCAGGGTGTACCAGAGCGGGCAGTGGGAGGATTCTTGGGAGGCGAATAGGTGCACCTGTGCCTGTCTGAATTGACTCCAAATCAGCTGGACCACCTGAGGGTGGAGTCTCCACTCTCCACTGAGGGTAACCTGCTGTGACAGCACGTCTGCTGTAGTGTTGAGGTTGCCCGGGATGTGAGTGGCTCGCAGCGACTTGACGTGCTGCTGACTCCAGAGGAGGAGACGGCGGGTGAGTTGTGACATACAACGAGAGTACAGACTGCCTTGGCGGTTGACATGTTACCATTGCCGTGTTGTCTGTCCGAACTAACACGTGCTTGCCCTGGATCAACGGCCGAAACCTCCGCAGGGCGAGCAGAATTGCCAACAAATCAAGGCAGTTGATGTGCCAATGCAGTCGCGGGCCTGTCCACAAGCCGGCAGCTGCATGTCCATTGCAAACAGCGCCCCAGCCCATTTTGGAGGCATCCATCGTGACTACAACGTGCCTGGAGACCAGTTATAGGGGAACACCTGCCCGTAGAAATGAGAGGTCGGTCCAAGGGCTGAAAAGATGATGACAGACTGGCGTGATGTCCAATTGATGTGTCCCGCGGTGCCATGCCCATCTCGGGACTCGAGTCTGAAGCCACCACTCTCATATGCATCAACCCGAGCGGGGTGGCCACCACTGAGGATGCCATATGCCCCAGGAGCCTCTGAAAGTATTTCAGTGGAACCGCTGTTTTCTGTTTGAACACCTTCAAACAGGCCAGCACCGACTGGGCGCTCTCGTTCATGAGTCCAACTCCAAACTGAGGAAAGAGATGCTCTGAACCAGGAGGAGCTTGCTCTTTTCCCAGTTGACCCGAAGCCCTAGTCGGCTGAGGTGTGAGAGCACCAAGTCCCTGTGTGCACACAACATGTCCCAAGAGTGAGCTAGGATTAGCCAGTCATCGAGATAGTTGAGAATGCGAATGCCCACTTTCCTTAACTGGGCAAGGGCTGCCTCTGCGACCTTTGTGAAGACACGAGGAAACAAGGACAGGCCGAAAGGGAGGACCTTGTACTGATACGCCTGACCCTCGAATGCAATCCGCAGGAAGGGTCTGTGTCGAGGTAGAATCGAGACGTGGAAGTACGCGTCCTTCAGGTCTACCACTGTGAACCAATCTTGATGCCGGACGCTCGCCAGAATGAGTTTTTGCATCAGCATCTTGAATGGGAGTCTGTGTAAAGCCCGGTTCAGTACTCGCAGATTCAAGATTGGCTGCAACCCACTGCCTTTTTTCGGTACGATGAAGTAGGGGCTGTAAAACCCCTTCTTAATCTCGGCCGGAGGGACAGGCTCTATTGCACTCTTCCGTAGGAGGGTGGCTATCTCCACGTGCAAGGTAGCAGCATTTTCGTCCTCCACCAAGGTGAAATGGATATCGCTGAACCTGGGCGGACGCCTGGCGAACTGAATCGCATAGCCGAGTCGGACGGTCCGGACCAGCCATCACGACGGATTTGAAAGTGCAAGCCATGCATCCAAGCTCCGCGTGAGGGGAACCAAAGGGACAATCTCTTCGGACGTACCTGCGGGTGTGGCCTCGCGGTGGGGCGGAGGTGCCACACCATGTCGTGGCAGTGCTGAGTTCAGGGACATCAAAGTACTTACCTGGCTCCTTGTGACCACCCCCAGAACAGCCTGGGATGGGGAGGAAGAGGCCTGTCCTCTTGACCCATGGAGACTGTCACATCGGGGGCGGATTTGTGCCACAGCTGGGCACTCAGGGGCGGAAGACCACTGCTGGAGCGCCAAACCTGCCAAATAGAGTGGTGGATGGTGGTCGTGATGACGGCTGTGCACACTGGATACGTGACCCAGGGAACAAGGAAACCGCTCTTGCTGAACTCTTGGGTACTGCAGCCACTTGGGCATGCAGTGCAATTAAATGCAAATGTAATAAAAAGATTCTCCTCCCGGCCCTTGACCAGGGGATGGAGTGGTCTGCTTACCAGCTCCAGAGCAGCGGGTTTCGTCGTCCCTGGGTCGCCCGTCTCAGGGGCACTTTGAAGACTTTCACGGGTTCTTGGCGGCCGCGAGACGGGTGGCGTCTGCTTCCTGCAGTGGGCTGTACACCAGGGCTGGGCCGAAGGGGCGGGCTGTGGCGGAGCCAGTGCAGTCACTGCCGGGGGACGCCCTTGGCGACGAGCAGAAGGGGTGCGGGATCTTGAGCCGCACTGGGGCAGGATATGCCGGATAGCCTCCGTCTGCTGCTCCACCATCGAGAGCTGCTGGGCAAAATCCTTGACGGTGTCTCTAAATAGGCCAGCCTGGGAGATGGGGCAGCAAGGAACCGTGTCCTGTCGACCTCACCCATCTCGACCAGGTTAAGCCAAAGGTGGCGCTCCTGGACCACTAATGTGGACATCGTCTGCCCGAGAGACCGAGCCATGACCTTCGTCGCTTGGAGAGCGAGGTCGGTCGCCGAGCACAGTTCCTGCATCAATTCCGGGGCGGAACTACCCTCGTGCACTTCCTTTAGCGCCTTGGCAGACTTGCAGGAGAGCCATGGCATGCAGGGTGGAGGCGGCTTGACCAGCAGCACCGTAGGCCTTGACCGTCAGAGACGACGTAAGCCCACAGGCCTTGGACGGGGGCTTTGGGCACCCGCGCCAGGTGGCAGGTGGCATAAGTGCAATGCGAGCGCCTTTATCCACTGGGGGATTGCCGAATAGCCCTTGGCCACCCCCCCATCAAGGTTAGTGAGGGCGGGGAAGCAGAAAAGATCGGGACCGGGCAGTAAAAAGTGCCTCCCACGACATTGTCAGCTCTTCATGCACTTCCGGGAAGAAAGGAACCGGGGCAGGGCATGGCTTTGAGTGGCGGCACGAGCCCAGGAACCAATCATCGAGCCACGAGGGTTCAGGGAAGAGCGGAGGGTTCCACTCTAGCCGAGGCTGCCCGGGAAAGCATGTCGTCATCTCCGCGTCAGCCTGTGACTGGGCAATAATCCCCGAAGGGAACCCACACTGAGGCTTCCACATCCGAGTGGACGAGCCCGCTCTCCGATGCTGCGCTCGAGAGCTCATCATTTTCGTGGGCTCCGAATAAGAGGTCGAACTCGGCGGACTCATCCGGAAGCCCGATCAGGGCAGACGAGCGTGCTGGGGAATGGGAGGTCCACGGGGGGATACCCGGTGGAGGCGGTCCCATTGGGGTCCACAAATCGCCCCCAGTGCTAGCCGCGCTGGCCTCATACTCGTGGGTAAAAGGACCGAGGCGGGGAGCCTCTGGGTTGGCTTGCTTTCTTACAAAGGCAAGCCACGACCGCATTGTTGCCATGGACATGTCCTCGCAATGAGTACATGACCCATCCACTAACGCTGTCTCTGCATGAGCAGTGCCCAGACACGAAAGACAGTGATCGTGACCGTCAGAAGGCGAGAGATAACGAGCGCAACCAGGAATAACACACAAAGGAAAGGCATCTTTAAAAAGACACGTCTTCGTCCACGTTTCTCTTTTAGAGAAATATACTCTTTTAGAGAAACATACTCTTATTTCTGCCAAAGCGCCCAGGGGCATTCTCTGCAGTGAACCAGTGCAGAGGAGGGAGAAGCCGCTGAAATGCGTCGTCAGATCCAGCAGAGTTGAATGAATAGTCGTGGGAATTCAGTTCAGTGAGCATGACCGTTCGGCTCCGATGAGAAAATCTGAATGAGTGGTTGCATACCAGCTGCTTTTATACCCGTATGTCCAGGGGAGTGGCATGCAAATATCACTCACCAATTTTCATTGGCCTTTTATGAAAGACCAGAGGTGTCTCGGGCTCCCAATAATGACCCCTAGTGTCACTACATCGACACAACGTTGAGTGAGTGACAGATAGGTAACTACGAGCCTAACATTCTGCTTTTAAACCTTCAGCCTGCTTTTTCATTATAAGTGTTTTAACTGCAAAATGCATTTCCTTTGTACTTATACATTCTTATGTAATAACCACAGATGTAGTACATAGACACATTGTTGGTTGTAATCCAATTACAAAGTAATTAGTTACTGTAATCTCATTACTATTTAGTAAAAAATGAGTGTAATGCATTATATTTTAAATTCTTGTTATCAGATTAGAGTTACTGACTTTCAATTAATTTAATTACTTTTAAGTACATTAAAGGGTTCTGCTTATTTCTAATATATTATTTATGTAGAAAACATGAATATGGCCCCTTAACGAGTCATTGTGAAGGAGAAATGTGAGGTGCTGTGTGTATGATTTGTGTGTAAAAGTGAACAAAAAAGAAATATAGACATTATTTTTAATATGTTGAGCGGAAAAGTGTTTTAGAAAATAACTTAATTAGTTATGTTATTCGTTTTTTAAATGAAGTCATTCGTAAGGATTACTATTTTTAAGTAACTTACCCAACACTGCATAGACACAGGTTGAAAATACTCCTTTCAGTTTCACAATTTCCTTTTATGTGGCATTAAGAAGTGTATTTTAGATAGCACAGAAGTAAATCCTTCCCTGCCGTCTAACAGTTAATAGGTGAGAATCTGAACTGAAATGTGTGGTAATCCTCCCATTTTTACTTTTTCTACTGTTTCGAAGATTGAGTGATATCCCCATTTTTTCACCTTACTTCCTGTGGAGTGCATATGTGTGTCAGTGTCAGTTAAGTCAGATGTGTTCCACCCTGTGATGGCTGATAGTGTTTGACAAACACATGTGGTCAACCCAAAGGCAAAAACAATAACACAACTTTTCAGTTACTTCAAGAAAAATTCTTAAAGGGGTAGTTAACCCAAAAATGAAAATTCTGACATCATTTACTCACCCTTCTATCGCTCCAAACCCGTATTACCTTTCTTTCACAAAACACAAAAGGAGAACAATTCGAAAAAATTATGCTGTTTTTTTATGCAATGAAAGTGAAAGGGGACTAAGTCATCATTCAGTATTCTGCCTAACATCTCTTTTTGTGTTACATGGGAGAAAGAAAGTCATACAGGTTTGGAATTAGGGTGATTAACTGATTGATATAACAGTTAATTCTGCTAATGTCCCTTTAATATAACAACTGAGTTTTTAAGGCAAAGATATCCACTGGATATGTACATTTGGCTATCCACTCAAAATATTTCAATTTAAATAAATACAACAGTGGTTAGTGTTCAATAATTACATTTAACAGACATTCTACTGATTAGATTTAATAAAACATTATACAGGCTGTGCTGCCAGACAGGTTTATTTAGAGAACAACTGATTGAAGTTTTTAGTTATGAAGTCTTTGTTTAAAATGCAATGAAACCTACTAAATGAAGGAGAGGCAACAAGATAATTATTCTAATTATTTCAATTCAGAATTCCCAAAGGTTATCATCAAATTCCATGCTACAAATCTCAGAAATACCAGATTGAGAAAAAGCAGATGGTGATGCAGACTGAATGAGCGATTGGATAACCTCTCCATCCCTTTATCAGTTCCCATGGCAATAAGATGCCTGTTGGTTGCAGGTTAATCTGGAGAGAAATAGAAAATAGAGCATGAAGCACATTTTATTTCCTTAATGCTTTGCAAGAGGCTACTAACTGATGTGAATTGTGCCATTTTAACTGGTGTATGAATATTTGGCGGTTGTCATATTGGGTTAAATGGGGAGAAATATAATTAAATAAACTTACTCTGAGCACTATACAGTATGCTTTGTTCAGGTGGGCAGCAAAAACATTTTTTTAGTTTTTTTTTTAATTTTGTATTTTTTTTGTGGCATATCCAGGTTGCAACTTGACTGTAACGCCATACAAAAAGTGCTGTAGTGTCTACTTCACATAAATGTCTGAATTTATTAATTTATGCTCACATGATGTGGCATTCCCTATGTAATGAATGGTGAATGAGTAAACGACTAAGCAGTCCATTTCATCACTTGCAAATCAGCAGTGCAGATAGTCAGTCTTAAAGATCAGTTTTAAAAAATGTTAATTAATTCTGTATGTTCATACAGAAATCTGGTCAAAAGTGGCCATTAACATATATACAATTATAGTGAATATACAGTATGTGGGCATATACAGGTATGAACATATTTTCAATTCTACTGTTTGTCTGTGACATATACTGTATTCTATGGAGGACATAGCTTTTCACTTATACAATCTAATATACATTTATCCATGTGATATGTAGTAATTCATAGAAATATTTGTGTCATATACTGTTTGTGTATATTTGGGATAACATACACTATGTCACATACAGTTTATGAAAACGACCCCTTTTTGTAGTTTTTTTTTTTTGTTTTTTGTTTTTTTGTTTTTTTAAATATGTTGCATATGTACAAGTAGTTATGTGGCATTTTTATATTAAAGCAGCCATACATGAACATATATATTATGCACTAAAATAAATGGTTTTGTGGTGAAGTAAATATAGTAGAAAAGATGAAGTACTTTCTATATTGAATAAGTTAGTTTAAGCTTTAACTTGAAAATATGAAGTAAATTCTACATTCAAACATATACAAAATAAATGCTCTAGCATATAATTAAATATTATTTATGATTGTTTGTTATCTTTACAATGTGTCATCATGTATCAATCCTAAAGTAAAAAACCTTTTCATATTTATTCGGAAATTTGAGTACATTTCACTAGTAAATAAAATTAGTAAATTTTACTTAATTTTTTTAAGCTGGTGTTCAAAACATCCACCGGGCTTGAATAATTAATGAGCATGCATGGTTTCACTGTTTGCAAGTTTATTTACACCCGTTTCTGTTGTTGATTTGGTTTTTGTTATGTTTGATAACTTCTTGTTTTGTGAAGTATGAAGTTCATTTTCTACTCAAAATCATCCATTCAGGATAAAAAAAATTATCCATTGATTGTCACCGTCATTGTGTTTTGTGCACCAGGTGTTTGAATTCAGTCCTGTACCTTGTTTCTATTGACAGTAATGCAAGATTTTGTTGTCTAACAGACTACATAGAATGCAATAAGCTTCCCTGTGGAAGGCTTCCATATGTCATGTGGTACATGAACAAACATGTGTTTAAGGAAAGTTCAAAATGTAAAATGTTCTAATAAAATATTTATTTAAATTTTACTATATTTATTTAAGTACCATGTACATCAGATTTGTAAGTATAAGTAACTGTATTAACTGAAATATTTAATTACTCACTCATGTTAATCAATAGTATGTCCTGAAGTAAGATTTTACTTAATTTCATACCATTAAAATGTACTATGAAAAACTGCAAAACTTGCGAAATAAAAATTAAGTACATTTTACAAATATTTTTTTCAGTGTACAGTATATGTTTTTTACATGCATTGCCATATATCAGGATAAAATTTGCAGAAACACATCGAATTTTTCAACTTCTTACACAATCGTATGTGTATATAACATCACCTTACTTTCAGTAAGAAATATGTTTTATAATTAAGGAATGACTTTTAAGGAAAAAAGTATTTTGAAACAGTTAAATCATAGACTTAACTCTTTCATATGTACTGTCACACAAGCTGCCAGATTCAAATTGGCTTTCACGCCGACACAAGTTGCACTGATAAAGCATCTGTAGTTTATATTAGCTCAAACAGTTACTCATACAGTCTTTTAAACCACAGAATAAGTTTATTTTATATACATACATCCAACTCGTCACCAAGTACTACGATAAAACGTTTACAGCTCTTATACACACAGTCAATACATCAAACGCGGTCTTCCTCCAATGCTTCTGCCATTTGTTTCCATTAGTAGCGGTTGTAATCCATCAAACAAACAGCTACTCAAAGAGTCTTTTCAACCACATAATATGTTTTTTTTTATGTAACAAACAGCCAAATTGTCACCAAAGTACCACGATAGCAGTTTACAGCTTGTATTTGCACAGCCATCATATAAATGCAATATTCCCAAGCACGCAGCAACATCTGCTTAGGTGCAGATGCTGTTTTTTTTAACACAAACAGCAACTCAAACAGTCTTTTCAGGCATATAATACGTTTGTTTTCTGAAAGAGACAGCCAAACTATCACAAAAGCACCACGATAACAGTTTAAAACTCATATACTCACAGTGAAAACATGTTGATTAAGCGCGATTATCCATGCACGTAGCCAAGTCTCTTTACATTATCGCTTGTCACACACACACACACACACACACACACACATGTTGGTGCGGCTATCCTTATGAGGACTCTCCATAGACATAATGATTTTTATATTGTACGAACTATAGATTCTACCCCCTAACCCTATACCTAACCTTCACAATTTTTACTTTTTCTGCATTTTTACATTCTCAAAAAAACATCGTTTAGTATGTTTTTTTTAAGCAATTTGAATTATGGGGACACTAGAAATGCCATCTGAAACCACATTATAGCATAATACCCTTGTAATTACCAGTTTGTAACCTAAAAAAAAAATGTCCTCGTAAACCACCCAAACCTCTACCGGTTGTGCAGTGTCACGTGCAAAAATAACTCACTCCAGGGTGCACTGCAGGGTATTTAGACCCTGCTCGTAAAAAGGTTAAGAGATAGTTCAGCTCATTATCTGAACTTTCCCCAGATTTCCGTTCCCGTTGACATTTACTGAAATGTCTAAAACGCATTTAAAGTAGTCTCCATTACACTCCCAGTAAGAACAGATAAGAGAAAGACAGCAAGGTGACTTTCAGCTTTAGGAGTGACAGATAACCCATTAAAACCTGGTGAAAGAGAGAGATAGAGAAAGTAAGGGAAGCATAGAGAAGAAATATACATTTCTAATAGGTAAGTGTCATGCAAAAATAAAAATAAATTAAAAATTCTGCCATTAGATCACATGGACTTAAAGCTTGTGGATGGTAAACAGTCTTTGATATAAAAGTCCTGCCTATGCTCTTTCCGATCACAAGAATCTCATGAACGGTTTCCTAGCAGTGTTGTATTTTTATTCTGTTACATCTCATCATTGTCAGTTTGCCTGTATTCAGTTAATCAGACAGAGAGGCTTGCCCCCTCTGGTGCCAGACAAGGTCAGGGAGAATTCTGCAGTTCACTGCTGTGAATCAACTCATCACAATGGAGAGAAAATTGATGGGCAAAAATCAGCCACTCTTGCTAAAACAATGTCACATGCCAACTCATGAATAAACTTAAAAATACCCTACAAACAGGGCAGTTGTTTCCTTATGGTACCTCAGTACAGAAACATTATTTGTTAAGTTGTTGACTGACTGGGCAGCAAGGCATTTGCCTTCAGTTTCGGACATGGTTGTACATATGTCAGTTATTTCCATACTATATGATTAACTATCAGACATTCATTTTAGTCAAACTTAATACCTGTATAACCCTTTTGGTCTGAGAGAGTTGTTTAACACTAGACTGAACTGAGAAATTATATTATCACTGTAACATTTAAGATGGTAAGGAGGAAGCTGGGACCGGCTTGACAAACACACAGACATTCAATGACACTTTTCAGTGTATAAAGAAACAAAAACACGCACCGCTTTTCAGCCAGCTGCGTCAAAACATAAAGACAGTAAGACACATGAAACAAGCTTCGTACATCTCTCTTCCGTCTGCTGCTGTCTCTTCTCCTTAAATACTCCCGCCTCCCTTCGCTTGAATGTGAGGCCGGTGTGGCGTGCAGGTGGAAGTCATTCACCACTTATCTTCTCGGCCTCACTCTGCCCAGACACCTCTCGGCTCCGCCCTGCTCACCACAATCACTTAGAGTGAAAAAGAGCCCACAGCTACCGAAGCAGAGGTCGGAAAACATTGCTGAATACCCAGGGAGGACAGAATTAAATCTAGTGCAAACAGATAATAAGAGAACCACAGGAAAGTGCATAAAGACTCGCCTTCAGGGACAGATCATCATTCAGTGGAACCGACAGAACCTCGCTCACACACTGGCAGGACAATCAGGACAGTGCATACCTGTATGATAATACAGTACTCTGGAAGAGAAGATGCTATTTCTGGTTCACATCCAAGGCATGACCAGGGTTATACTAGTTTTGAAAATTACACTAGTTTTTATTTTTATTCAGTTTTTGTTTTAGTTTTCAAATTCAGTTCAGCTTAAATTTGTTTTAATGGTGCATACATAGTTTATATTTCATTTTTATTAGTTTGTATTGGTTGTATTTTGGTAAAAGTTGTTATTTCATTTGTACCTCATTGGTTCTTGCAACATGACATCATGATATTTGGTCAAAAGATTTGAGGTTTGATGTTATCGACGTAGCCACCATATTAGATTTCAGAGCAGTTTATACACTTTATTTGATTTAAAAATTAATTACGACTTAAATTACACTATGTTCATCACACAAAGGGATCGGATGCCTTTAGAATATGATGCACAAGTCACATGGACTATGTTTATGACCCTTTTGGGTGCTTTATTAAGTGTTAAAGTGAGTCTCTTTGTACTGCAATTGTGTTTTACAGAAAAAAGAAAGTCAAATGGGTTTAGTAAAAACATGAGGATGAGTAAATGATGACAGCATTTTCATTTTTGGGTAAACTATTCCTTTTAATGTAAAATGTACAATTTTGGCACCACTAGCATCACCGAAAGGAACTGCAAAAATACTGACTGTTTTCAAAAAGATTTTTTCTTTTTTTATTTCTGAACAGTCCCTCCATCTTCTATTGATCAAACTGATTCTGTCCCACACTCACACCATTGGTTAAGCCAATGTTGCTGTGTCTGGCTGGTTGGAATGTTTTAACAAATAGAGCAATGTTGAAAGTGCTACAGTGTTTGCACTTTTGTTTTGTTTTGTTTGTTTTGTTTTGACTTCATTGTCTGTTTCATCTTTGACACTGGCATAAAAAATACATCTTATCAGACAATACTGTACATCCACTTACATACCACATAATAAAGCACATGGAACACACATTTGTCCCCATTAAAAACATACATAAAACTAGTGAATACAATACAACATATATATATATATGTATATGCATATTTACACACGCACATATATACTCACATATGCATACACATGCATACATGCATACCTTTTCAAGGAAATCAACCAAAGAATCGCTTCCTCATCCCTGCATATTGAACTGGGATAAAAGAATTGTAACTTCGAAAAAATTATGATGAAAAATACCCACAATATTCCTTTATATGTGTTTGTGTGTGTATGTGAGAGAAAGAGTGTTTAGTTGGCTAGTGTTTAGAGATAAGCACCGTTGTTGTCAAAAAAAAGTTTAATTCTGTATGTAATTTTTAAGGCATTGAATCAGGAACTGTGACACTCCTCTAAAAGGTTGATGGACAGATGTGCAGACCTCTGAGTTGACCATGAAAAGGAGTAAATGTGGCCTTATCAGATTCTTCTTTCATTCTATTCTCTAGCTCTTCTTTTTAGAAAATTGCCTTTTTCCCCATCTTCTTTCTTATTGCCACTTCATTTAAGGTCTATAAGACCCCTGGCTTCATATTTTCTTGGTAACAGAGCTGCACTCATGGAATCTGTTAGGGATGCCTGGTGAACTTCCATCCAGATTTAGCAGAATGATGTTCTGGCCAGCTGACTTGTAGGTCCCATGAGCCCATGGGCAGGGACAGTGGTGCAGAAGACCTGCTAATACCAGATAAGCCAATCCAAGGGTAGGTACACTACCTTACTGCTGACAAACACAGATGTAAAGCCCATCAACAATCCCCCTTTCTCCATGTTTATCTTTTTTACCCTCCCTCAGTCAGCCTTTACCTCTCTTTCCTTCTATCTCTCAATTGCCTCTTTGGAGGTTAAGCCTTTCTTCAAAAACATTTAGAGACTGGCTTTTGACTCTTCAGTGAAAGGTCATGTTGAAGAGTTTAGCATTGCTGGTCATCAGTACATGTTGTGTTATGGTTGCTGATGTGCCTGTATCCTATAAGGCTTCTTAACCAGCAAGACAGCAATTTGGTCACCAGAAAGATCATTCCACCACCTAGACCTGCATCAATTCAGCACTTTAAACCAATCTGGATGAGAATGGAAAATCACGCTGGTCTAGGCTGGTCTTTTTAGCAAGGGTATGTTCTGTATGTGACTGATTTCAACGTTGCATGTGATAATCATGCTGGGCGTGACTAAGGCTGAGCGATATGGCAAAAAAATAAAATCTAGATTTTTTTCAAACTTAAGGACGATTTATGATATTCAATTCGGTTTTCCTACATTTAAAGGTATTTTTCAAAAAAATAACTCCTACGTAATTAAAGTGTTCCTTATTAGAATGCAATGCAACCTGGTTAGAAAAATCTAGCATTTTTTTCATTATAGAAAACAAAGGTGTGTAACAGAAATGCACAAAAAAACATCTGTGCATCACACAGAAAGTTGTCAACAGCGTAAATTTATTTAAATCATTTATTTAAAATAACATTTATTTAAATAATTTATTTAAAATAACACTGATGTTCAGAAATAATAGTATAAAATAAGAAAACTACAAAATACCTCAAAGCCAATTTAGGTATTATTTTTTATCTGAATCAAGTCCATCTAGAAAGTTGTCTAGAAATCAATATCTAGGAATAGTCATGTTTATCTAGAAAGTATTTTTAGTATATCAATCAATTTGTATGTATAACCATAAAAGACCTGCAGATAGAGTCCAGATATCAGAAACATTTATTTTTTCAGGTTTTCAGGACAGGTGTTGCTGTCATGTGATAGGTTTTGCTGCTTTGTGAAAGGTTTTGCTGTCATGCGATAGGTTTTGCTGCTTTGCGATAGGTTGTTTTGCTGCTTTGCGATAGGTTGTTTTGCTGCTTTGCGATAGGATTTGCTGTGATGCGATTGGTTTTGCTGCTTTGCGATAGGTTATTTTGCTGTAATGCGATAGGTTTTGCTGTCATGCGATAGGTTGTGCTGCTTTGCGATAGGTTGATTTGTCTTCATGCGATAGGTTTTGCTGCTTTCCGATAGATTATGTTTTGCTGTCATGCGATAGGTTTTGATGCTTTGCCATAGGTTTTGCTGTCATATGATAGGTTTTGCTGCTTTGCGATAGGTTGTTTTGCTGTCATGCGATAGGTTTTGCTGCTTTGTGATAGGTTGTTCCGCTGTCATGCAATAGGTTTTTCTGCTTTGTGATAGATTGTTTTGCAGTCATATGATAGGTTTTGCTGCTTTGCGACAGGTTTTGCTGCTTTGCGATTAGTTTTGCTGCTTTGCGATAGGTTTTGTTGTTATGCAATAGGTTTTGCTGCTTTGCGATAGGTTTCGCTGTCATATGATAGGTTTTGCTGCTTTGCGATAGGTTTTGCTGTCATATGATAGGTTTTGCGATAGGTTGTTTCATAACTTGAAAACATGACAGTTTTTATTTGGTGTTAGTGTTTATTAATGTTTAAACTTTGCTGTTTTCTTAACTAAACATTATGTAATGGTGTATGTGAAGGGTGAATAATGCAGAAGTCGTTTACGTTGCATCTTTTTGATAATAGGGTATGCTTTCTACTTACAGTTTACTGCATTAACCTTTGAAAATAAAATAAATTGGATGATTTATTATTATTATTATTATTATTATTAATCTTATTTTTGTATCAATGATCTCTCAAATTTTAGAATAATGTCAAGACAGTGCAGATTTAAAATTCTGATGGGATTCTTAATATTTTACACAGTGTTTCCATGGCAATGCATTAAATGTCATTATTGTGAATTTTCATGATATTTTGCACACACATCAGAGTTGTCAACCATTAGGCCTGGGCAATAGTTAACACATGGGCGTGGCTGGGGAGCTATGTAGCACCACCTTTTGACAAAAGTGGTGGGGTCAGTTTCTTCTATGGTCACCAAACTTGCTACATACTGTATATTGTTCTCATCAAGCTGGCCAACTTTCAAAATTACAGTCATTAGCTCTGGCCAACAGGAAGTCAGCCATTTTGGACTGAATGTGCATTTTTTTTTGAAAATTTCAGGCCCTGAACTTTTGAATACTCTTCCTAGAGGATTCATGTGACTGGCACCAAACTTAAACAATATTATGCCAAGACATTTAAGATGCTAAATTGCGAACAGATTTTATATATATTGAACAGCGTTGCCATGGCGAGGCAATAAATTAAGGGCAAAAATGTTAAACAGGAAGTTCCATATATCTTCTGTGTTCATTGTATGATTTTGATGAAAATTCAGCTGTATGTTTGGTAATGGGGGCTGATCAAATTGATGTGGGTTACGGTCATAGTGCCACCAACTGACAACAGGAAGTGTGACACTTTGTGTGACTTTGAAATAGTCCTCTTATATTTACCCTTTCAAATGCATGCACCCATCATGCTTTGTTTTCCTAGAGCCACCATGTGGCGATGGTGCCATAGTGCTTGGGCCCATCATCGCTGCTTGCAGCTATATTTTAAGTATTGTTACCACTAAAACACACACACACACACACACACACACACACATACACACACTTAAATATAAAAATTTAACCTTGTTTTACTACAGAAACCATTGTTTAACCATGGTATTTTTTTTAACTATCCCTCACGCAGTAAGCACTTTATAAATAACATTACCCTTGAAAATAGAGGACAGAGTAAAATAATTGATACATTATTTTCCTTTGCAATTAACATTTATATTTAAAGGCAAGGGGTAGGTTGCAAGAAACCCCTTAAGTTAAGCAAACCCCTATTGACAATATGCTTACAATTATATCTTAATGTTTTCTTGAAGGGATAATTCACCCACAAAATTAAAATTATCTCATCATTTACTCACTCTCATGCCATCCCAGAAATGTATGACTTTCTTTCATCTGCAGAACACAAATGATGATTTTTAAAAGAATATCTTAGTGCTGTAAGTCCATACAGTGCAATTTAATGATGAACAGAACTTTGTAGCTCTGAAAAGCACATAAAAGTAGCATAAAAGTAATCCATAAGTCTTCAGAAGCGATCCAATCGGTTTTGGTTTAGAACAGACCAAAATATAACTACATTTTCACTATAAATTTTGACATCTGCAGTCTCCTTAGTGAACATAATTTCAAGTTTGAATACACTTCCTAGCACATTCTAGCGCTCTGAGCATGCATCAAGCACTAGGAAGTGTAATCGAGCTTGAAATCATGATCATGCCTAGAGACTGCAATGGCAAGATGTACAGTGAAAAAGGAGTTATATTTTTGTCTGTTCTTACCCAAAACCGATTAGATAGCTTCTGAAGACTTGCATTAAACCACTGGAGTCAAATGGATTACTTTAATGCTGACTTTAAATACTTTTTTTTTTTGCTTTAAAGTTTTGGACCCTGTTGACTTGCATTGTATGGATGTACAGAGCTGAAATATTCTTCACAGAAAATGTTGTTTGTGTTCTGCAAAATAAAGAAAGTCATACACATCTGGGATGGCATGAGAGTGAGTATATGATGAAAAAAAAAATCCTTTTTTGGTGAACTATCCCTTTAACTTGAGGGATTCTCTGCAGCTGGGTCCAGTTATTTGCTTAATGTGCAGTTTTAGTTATATTTGCATACATTTAATTTTGAAGAGAACTTGTAAGCAGACAGTCATTCACATAAAAGCAGAAAAAAAGTCTTGTGTGGTGTAGAGAGGACTGTAATAGACATCTGTCGAGGTTGACACAGGTTAAGGTCAACATCTGTGTAACATTGTAGCTGCTGGCAATACTGAAGACAAAGAATAGAGAACCCAAGTGAAGTTTATTTACAAAAGTGAAACCAAAACCCCAACTATAAACATGAAATTGACTAGACTTAAAACTTGACAAAAACATGGCTTGACAAACATCTACACACATTCAATACTTGACAAAGACACAATGGAAAACATGAGGCTTGAATACATGGAGGAACATAAATCAATGAACAAACAGAACTCATAACAAGTTAATTAAACAATAAACCAATGAAAACATGACACAGGAACATGGAGGGAAAACATGAAATCACATGACATGAAACAGGAACTAAACTTTTCAAAATAAAAGACATGAAATCAACAAGATACACATGACATATCCCCCCCACTAAGGGGTACATTTACGAACACAAACGAAACACAAAAAACATTACAAAAGTTCCAAAGTTCTGTAGGGAGCTGGGGGGGGGGGGGGGGTGACCAACAGACCAAGGAGGAGCTGGAGGGACGAGGGACCCCGGCAACCCCCAGGGGTTAATGATCAGCAGGCATACAAAATTAATGATCAGCAGGCATACAAAATATGGAGCAATTCATGTGCATCAGTAAGTGTACAGGCAACATTTATTTTCATTGATATCTGTATTTTGGTCTGCACCATGTATGCTTCATCCATGCATTTGCATTTGCATGGTCATTTGGACCTCTATGAACATTAGTTCAGAAAATGCCACAGGTTTTGTCAATAAAATTAAAACAGTCTTTGAGAAATTAATGATAGTTTTAACATCTATCCACCTTGTGTATAATTTCTTCAGTATGGCACGCGCGGCACCACTGCAGAGAGCGGACGACAGATAAATGAATGAACTAAAGTTAAAGTTTAGAAAATATGAGTGAAATTGATCATGTTGAAGTTGACAATCTGCAACAACTGTAATGAGTCTGACATGATGAATTCTCAATTTACCTCAGTTACCGGCAGCCTCACGGAAGGCTGGCAGTGCGCAAATAGGGCATTTAATTACAAATTTACCAAGTGGGAATGTTTTTAAAACATTTTTTAATCACTGAGGAATAAAACAATTCAAATCTAAAGTGATATTCGATGATAGATTGACAAATCATTGTGTAAAATGGTAAATAAAAATTATGCTTACCTTTTTCTGGCGACACTTCCACTGACAGCTGGCCCGTTATTGATTTTTTTAAAAATGTGCATGTGCAGAACTTTTGCAGAAATGTTTCTAACAAAGGTTTAACATAGAAAATGTTTTATAATTTCAACAAAATGGGTCGGCAGTATCTGTTGATGAATCATCCTCATTTCGATGTTGAATAAACAATATAATATTCCACCTAACAAAATTCTGATGTACCGACCAAATAGTGAATGTTGATTCAACATTGAAAATTGATTGGTGATTGATCCCGACCATTACAAATAAAAACAGGTTGCATGGACACTTGCGGTGTGCTACGCTGATATCAAGGAAGCTTGATATCAACATGAGATGCATGTATCTTAACTTGTGTTGCTGACATGAAACCCAAACTTTGATATCAAAGAGACCATGTAATATTTAACAGTTTAACAAAAAGACTTTGCTTTGAAATCACATTGTAAAAGTTTTATGTTACATTGCCCTTACCGAGAGAAGCGACGTTCATGTTTTGCTAGGACGCAGGTTGTACGGACGCTTGATATCAACATGAGATGCATGTATTTTGTCTTGCCTTTATCTAGACGTGTTGCTGACAGGGAAAACAAACTTTGATATCAAACAGACCACGTAAGACTTTACTGATTAACAAGATGTTGCTTTGATATTATGTTATAAAGGTATTTTTATAAAACAAAAATACACATTCAAAGTATGATAAATATTCAAATACTACATTTGAATATTTATTCAAATGTAGTATTAAAAATATTTAACAATTTGATGAGGAGATTTTTAGCAAATCAGATATCAAGTGAGTAGGTTATGGTCCTAAATACTTTTGATATAAAGAACAGTGAAATGTGGCCCTATGTGATAATAAGCACTATGTTTACTCCGATATCCACAGTGGGGATCACTGGAAGACTAGATTACATCCATTGCTTTGCTTTGCCACAACACTTCCATGACAAATATGTTTTAAAGAGCCCATAATATTATATTATTATTATATTTTATTTTGGGGATCTACCAGAATAGGTTTACATGCTTTAATGTTCAAAAAACACATTATTTTTCTCATACTGTACATTTCTGCTAAACCTATTTTCATCCTTAGGCTCAAACGCTCTGATTTAGGTCATGTCTCTTTAAAGTCCCCCTTTTCCGAAAAGCCCAGTCTGCTCTGATTGGTCAGCCGGCCTAGTCTGTTGTGATTGTTCAACCGCGTAGAGCGTGTGTTGGAAATGTAATGTCATTTACCATAACCATTACCATAAAGATTCAGGCTTCCTTAACAGCTGTAAACACTACTGTAACTATGGAAACAATGGTGTCAGTTTTGCCGTACCAGTTTGAGTCTGAGTCTGATAATGAAAGTTTTGAAATACAAGCTGATCAACCCGAACCACCTTCGCAAGCACGACTTGAGCAGGAAGTTTCACAGTGGTAAGTTTAATTTTGTAGCTTTCTTACAAGTACACTGTTGATTATTGTGAACCTAACAAAGCTTCAAGTAAAAGACATGTAGTGCATCTAAGTTAGTCATCTTCTGCTGGAATGGGTGTAGCCAAACTTTTTTTTGCCAGAGTTATGAATGGAGAACTGAGGCTTACTCCTATTTGGACATTACCGGAGGTATTAGAGAGTTAGTGAGCAAGTTAGCCATGGACTACCAATAGCGGCTGTAACATTACAGCTTGTAATTATATAATTATATAAGACTCCTGAGATCAACCATTTTGTTTCACAGTTTTAGGTAAAAACCGGCCCAAAGCTGAACAGCAAACCCTTACCAAAACAATAACCTTACATAGCAAGTTAGTCGAGCACTACCGTGGATTGCAGACATAAAATTACCATTTGTAAAAATAAATCTATCTCCACACTTGATCACTATTCATTATAGTAAGAATGACAGACACTCTGCATAATTCTACACAATTGTAGGTAAAAGTGGGCCCGCAGCTGATTAGCAAAACTATTTTAACACAAAAGCATTAGCTAGCAGGTTCGCAGAGGCCTACAGCTGTGCACTGGGTGAGCACTACAACACAAAACTCCGCATTTGAACTCTCGGTAGCAGATAAATCCACAAATAACCAAGCATACTTATAGGTTGTGATCCTGAAGTGCCAGATTGTCCCAACAAAGTGGGAACTGCACCATCTTTCAGGAGTAACCATCTTGAAAATCCAGCATTGGTTGTGGTTGTACTGCTAAATAATTAAAATAAATTTTAACCACTGATTCTTCAATTCATCCGCCTTTGGAAGTCCAAACAAAGAGGTTTCGCTTTTGCGGTGAAGAATAAGGCATCTTCTCGACACGGCGACAACACTAACACAACTCATCCTGGCAGGTGGGCCAAAGTAGCCCTCAGGCAGGCATTATGCAAATGTTTTACAAAGTGATGTATATAATTTACAGAAGAAATGGCTGGACTACAAACAGCCTGTTTCTTGCAGCTCTTGAGCGGTGTTGTCTGTGGGAGAGAATAACTTTCTTTTGCGTGGACTCTGTGCTTTGTAACTTTGCAGACCTTTTACACGCACAAACTATATAACACACAAAAGGAAAGGTAAAATCCCAAAAGGCATAACAGGGCCTCTTTAAAAATTGCTTTAAAAACCCAAAAGATGTTAGACAGAATTTTAGAGACTGACACTCAGGGGGAAAAAAACATGCAGTGAAAGTAAATGATGATTAAGGTTAGCATTCTGTCTAACATCTCCTTAAAGGAATAATTTTTCCAAAATGGAAAATTCTTGCATCATTTACTCACCCTCATGCCATCCCAGATGTGTTTATTTCTTCTGCTGCTGCTGAACACAAAGATTTTTAGAAGAATGTCTCAGCTCTGTTAGTTTATACTCAAATGCAGGAGAATGGGTACCCAAACTATGAAGCTCAAAAAGCACATAAAGGCAGCATTAAAGGAATTCAAATGACACTGGTTCAATCTGTCTTCAGAAGGGATATGATAAGTGTGGGTGAGAAATTTTTTAATTGCCTCTGAAAATCACTGGAGTCATATGAATTACTTTTATGCTGCTTCTATGTGCTTTTTGTTGCTTCAAAGTTCTGGTCACCATTCACTTGCATTGTATGGACCAACAGAGCTGAGATATTCTTCTAAAAACCTTCAGTTATGTTATGCAGAAGAAAGAAAGTCATACACATCTGGGATAGCATGAGGGTGAGAAAAAGAGAGCATTTTAATTTTTTGGTGAACTATCCCTTTAATTTGATGCATGGAAGAAAGAAGTCATATGGGTTTGGAACAACATAGTGGTGGATGATGACAATTTCCATTATTTACAATTATTTATTATTATTATTATTATTAATCATTCTGTAATGCATATTAAATGTACTGGAATATAGGAGAGTAAACATCCATTACATTATATGTGAAAGTAACTAGTTACTCACTACTTGAGTATTCTTTTTATTGGATACTTTCTTACTCTTACTGTTACTCTAATAATTTTTAACATTATTACTTCTACTTGAGTAAAAAAAAAAAAAATGTAAGTAATTGTACTTTTTTGTAATTAACATTTTTATTGATTCATATGTATATGACAGTAGAAAAAAACTCAACACATATATAAAGAATCAACATTTTACATTTAAACCCTACTAATACAATCCCACCCTGACCCCTAACGAACACCCCTGTGGTCCCACATAACACACACACAATCCAAAAAAAAAAAAAAAATGTTAGCAAATAAGTCCCTAAACCCCAGCCTTCTACTTACTGCCTCTTCAAATGCAGCTACCCTCCCCATTTCCACACACCACTCCGAAAAAGAGGGTGCTCCACTTGACTTCCAACCCCTTAAAATTACTTGCCTGCCAATCATGAGACTGGTCATAACCCAGTTTTTTATGTGATTATCCCCTAAATGCATGACCACCCCATCACCCAAAATACAGAGTCTGGGACAGAGCAAAACCCGAGTGTTCAAAACATCACACAAATACCTTTGAACCCTCAACCAAAACTCCTGGATCCTGACACCCCCCCCCCCCCAAAAGACATGGGTAGTGTCTCCAACTTCTGACTGGCATCGCCAGCAAGTGGGTGTGTCTTTAAGACCAAGCCTATATAATCTAGAGGGGGTCCAATAAAATCTATGTAAAATCTTAAATTGCATAAGGCGAACCCTTGCATCTCTAGATACAGACTTGACATTTTTAAGAATCTTAGTTCACACTCCATCCTCCAATACCAAATTCAAATCTTTTTCCCATACTCTGTTGAGAGAAGTCAAGGCTCCATCCCCCAGACTCTGAATTAGTAGGGAGTAATACACTGATGCTTCATGGCCTTTTCCAAAAGCAGCAATCACCTCTCCCAAAGCACCTGCCGCTTTAGGGGGGTGCGTGCCACTCCCAAAAACAGTGCAGAGTAGGTGGCGAAGCTGTAAAAACTTATAAAACTGAGATCTGGGAATGCCAAAATGTTGAACCAAATTTTCAAAAGGTCTCAATACTCCACCCTCATACAGGTCACCAAGTGCATTAACCCCCCTAACAATCCAATCTGACCAACAAAAAGGGGACTTATTATACATACTCGAGGCTGCGTTTAAATAAATATCCGAATTAAACACTCTGGACACTTTTGTCC
Source organism: Myxocyprinus asiaticus (assembly GCF_019703515.2). Lineage (NCBI taxonomy): Eukaryota > Metazoa > Chordata > Actinopteri > Cypriniformes > Catostomidae > Myxocyprinus > Myxocyprinus asiaticus. The sequence continues at coordinate 14,881,977 of NC_059377.1, read as the reverse complement.
ATAACGAGTGCAAATGCTAAATAACGGGGTGCGAACTAGTTTGATCGAAAGGCTTTGCAGTGGCGAGATAGGGGCAAGAACTTCCTTTTTAATACAAAACCAGGGAGGGGATCTCTCAGGTGGAAGCGACCAATGAGCCAAATGTCTAAGACCGAACGCATAATAATAAAACAAAATCTTGGGTAGGCCTAACCCACCTTTGTCAATTGGCCTATGTAACTTATTGAAATTTAACCCGGGGCGCTTACCATTCCAAATGAAGGACTCCGCTATGCTATCAAATTGCTTGAAATAAGAGAGGGGGACATCTACAGGGAGAGACTGAAGCAGGTAGTTGAATTTTGGAATACAATTCATTTTAATAACATTAACCTTCCCAATCATCGATAAATGTAATGAAGCCCACCTGCTCACATCGCTCAAAAACCTTTTTATTAAAGGGTCAAAATTAACTCTAACTAAATAAGACAAATTTGCTGGGAATAAAATCCCCAAATACTTAATGCCATGTTTGGGCCACTGGAAGGTGCCCGGCTGGAAAGCTGTTTCTGGGCAGTATGCTGTCAGCGCCAAAGCTTCGGATTTAGACCAATTGACTTTGTATCCTGAGAATTTGGAAAAGGAATTAATAATTCTGTGGAGGCAAGGCAGAGATCTAGTGGGGTCAGAGACAAATAATAAAATATCATCTGCGTAAAGCAGAAGCTTATGCACCACACTTCCCGCTGTCACCCCTGGAAAATCATCCTCCTTTCTTATCGTGGCTGCTAATGGTTCCAGGGCAAGACAGAACAATAATGGGGAAAGAGGGCAACCCTGCCGAGTGCCCCTATTCAGAGTAAAATAATCTGAAATTAACCCATTTGTTTGTACTGCTGCTACAGGGTGTTTATAAAGTAACTTAATCCAACCAATAAATGTACTCCCGAACCCATACATTTCCAAAATCTTAAAAAGATAATCCCATTCTACCATATCAAATGCCTTTTCGGCATCAAGTGAGATGGCAGCGACAGGAGATTGTTCATTCACCACTGACCACATGATATTGATGAGACGCCTGATGTTATCAGAAGAGCTGCGGCCCCGAATAAACCCCACCTGATCTATATGTATAAGAGGTGTCATAACTTTACTTAATCGGTTAGCCAAAACTTTTGACAATATTTTTACATCTAGTTGGATAAGGGAGATTGGACGGTAACTTTTACACTCGCTTGGATCTTTGTCCTTTTTAAGAATCAGACTGATCAGGGCTTGTGTCATGGTTGGAGGAAGTTTCCCCTTCTTTAATGATTCAGTATAAACTTCTAACAAAAGTGGAGCCAGTTCTGTAGCATAGGATCTAAAAAATTCTGCGGCAAAACCATCTGGCCCCGGAGCCTTACCAGTAGGTAGGGACTTAATTACCTCGTCAAGCTCCTCCAAGTTTATCTCAGAATCAAGAGAGTTTTTTTGCTCAGTCGTGAGTTTAGGGAGTTCTAATGGTTCCACAAAATTTCTAAAATCTTCATCAGTAGACGAAGGCGTGGAACTATAAAGATCAAGATAGAATTCTTTAAAGGCATTATTAATATCAATGGCTGAAGTAAAACTTTCACCGCCAGCAGATTTCACTGAGGGAATGATAGAAAGAGACTCTCTCTGCTTTATATATCTAGCCAAAAGCTTCCCTGCTTTGTCACCCGACTCAAAGTATGACTGTCTTGCCCTGAATGACCAAAACTCCACTTTCCGTGACAAAATAGTATTATATCTGTATTTCAATCGGGTCAATTCTCTGAGGCCATCAGCTGACATACGGCGCTTTAGCTCTGCCTCGGCACTTTTAATATTTACTTCCAACTCCACAAGTTCTCGTGCTTTGGATTTTTTAATGAATGAGGCATACTGTATGATCCGACCCCTAAGAACCGCTTTAAGTGCCTCCCAAGCCACGCCCACAGAGGATACTGAGGACCAGTTGGTCTCCATATAAACATAGATTTCGGACTTTAACATTTGTTGGAAATCAGGATTTTGCAGAAGGGATACATTAAAGCGCCAACTATATGATTTCTTTTTCTCTATATGTGGCATCACCTCTAAACTCACCAGGGCATGATCTGAGACTAAAATGTTTCCAATTGAGCAATCAACAACAGATGAAATTAGGGATTTGGATATTAAAAAAAAATCTATTCTAGAATAAATCTTATGGACTGATGAAAAAAATTTATAGTCCCTACCAGATGGGTTCAAAAGTCTCCAAATATCTGCAAGACCAAGATTTTTACACATCCTGTGAAGCGTCAATGTTGCTCTAGGGGGTTTACACACTTTTGCTTCACTGTGATCAAGGACTGAGTCCATCAAAAGATTAAAGTCTCCTCCCAATATTATATCATGAGGGGTGCCAGCAGCTTGCAACATCCCTTCAAGATCTATAAAAAAGCCCTGATCATCAGCGTTAGGTGCGTAAATATTAGCCAAAATCAGAATTTGCCCTTGAATTCAGCTAAAACAATAATTACTCTTCCTAATTTATCTTTAATCTGTTTGAGACATTTGAATTGTAGATGTTTATTTACCAATATAATGACTCCCTTGCTTTTACTTGAGCCAGCACTAAAGAAAACATGTCCACCCCATATCTTCCCAAATTTTTCAGCTTCCTGCGGGGAGAGATGTGTTTCTTGAAGAAACACTATATCATATTTCTTACGTTTAAGAAAAGTAATAAACTTCCTTCTTTTTATGGGGTGACCCAACCCATTCACATTCCATATGGAGAGACATAGTACACTTATATTAACAACTGACATATTGATATAATAAAAAATAAAAATTGTGTGTGAAAAACAAAATTATGCAGACCACATTCCCCATTAGTGAAACAATCAACCCCCGAACATAATAAACAGAAAAAAGAAAAACATGCACACTAATCCCCGCGCACGACAGCGCCAACCGGTGACAATCCCTCTAAACTCAAAAGGTCCATGAACGCCCACGAGCCCCCACGACAACTTTGCCATCGGATTGCTCAATTTTGCCTCACAAATTTGTGAAGCAAAATTACATAACAGAAAATACTTTGTGAAATAAACCAGTCAATAGGAAGAATGAACACAAAGAATGTGTAGATTCATTCACAGAACTGTCTCAAAGGTGTGATCTTCCACAAAACAAATTCCAGCTGATATAAAACCGTTCAGATTCCTCGGACAGACAAACGAATCTTCAGTGAGCTGGCTGTTATGAGTTCAGCGGATGACGTAATCATTCCAATGTCCCGTAAAATACTCAACAAAACAAACTACAGCCAGCAGGAGGAATAAGCACGAAGAATGAACAGATTAATCCACAGCTGTTCCAAAGGAGTGTTTTTCAATAGAACAAGCTCCAGCCGCTAGGTGGAACCAATACAAAAAGAAACAAAACCGGCATCCCGGTTCCCCGGATGATAGAGTCAATTCACTCGGAGGCTGCATAAAAGTATATACCATGACTTACATAATCCATCGACTTCATAAAAGACATCCTTTGTGTGAGCATGTAGATATTTTGCGGTCATCCGTAGTGTTCATTCTCAATCTGTCCGGGAACTTCAATGCAAATGTAATCTTTCATCAATGCAAATGTTTCTTTAAGGAAAAGTGTTACTCACAAAACAAGCTCTAGCCGCTCGGCGGAGCCAACGCAAAAAACCTAAAATGTCGCCCAGCTTCCTCAAGAGTAAGTACAGTGAGTCAGGCCCACTCACATGAGAAACATCCAATGGTTTACTCAGACATTGATTCTATAAAAGACATTGCCAGATTTGGACATGTAAATACTTTGCAACCGTTTTTCATTTCTATTCTCAGTTTTGCTGGAAACATCAAAGCGAACGAGATCTTTTTCTGATGTAAGAGTTTCTTACATTCCTTGAACCGATCGTGTTTCTCTCTTGTCGAACTCGCAAAGTCCGGGAACAAGAAAATATTATGGTTCTTCCAAGAAAGCTTCCCTTTGCTCCTCGCCTGGTGCAACACAAGATCTTTATCGGATGATCTCAGAAATCTGGCCAGAATCGATCTGGCCTATCTCCCTCAGCAGATCTGTGAGCTGGTACTCTGTGAGCTCGCTCGATTTCCAGCTTGTGACCTGTTATGTCGAGCAGACTCGGGAAAAACTCGTCTAGGAATTTCACCATATCTCTGCCCTCTTCATGCTCAGGAATTCCAACAATTCTGACATTATTCCTGCGGCTTCTATTCTCAAGATCTTCAAGCTATACAAGGAGATGTTCCAAATCAACTTTGGTCGCGGGCGGATTAGCGGTTAATTCCCTCTCCGAAGATTCCAGAAAATCGATTCGTTTTTCAACATCAGTCACTCTTGTAGCTAACTCAGAGAATTTTATTTCCATCGCCGTAATCGATCGACGTATTACAGCGAGATCCTCCAAGTCAGCAAGAATCTTCGTCAACATCACCGACATGTTGGACAACTGACGCTTGATCTCCTCTCCCGCCGTGCCATCCACATCCCGGTCTGTAGGCCTGTCGGGGCTTTCATCCTGAACACGAAAGTGTCTTTTAATGTCTCCAGAGCCTGAGGATTTTGACTTCTTTGCCATTTTTTTTGCAACAAAGGGCAAATGTGTAACTGGGTGTATCAAAATTTACCAGATTATAACATGAAAATAATCGAAAATTCAGCAAAGTGCGCAGAGCTCGTCGCTCACACATCTGCTCCTTGCATGGCATCAAGTGACTCCTCTAAGTAATTGTACTTTTACTTGAGTAAAGTTTTGGCTACTCTTACCCACCTCTTCACATTGATAACAACAGTTTTTCAGTGGGACACGAAAGGAAATCACTTCTGTTTGTAAAGGTTTAGACATGACTGGACAAATTGCTGTAATATACCTACTCGCAGCACATATCAACAGAAGAAAAGATACATTCAACCTGTATACATTTACAATCATTAGTTCTGACAACCAATTTCAGTGAGTCTGAACAATTAGTGTTGAACTGATATCAGCAATGCAAGGTCTTGATGTTAGCTTTAGCTGAGACAGCGATCAAGCTTTTCATAGAAGATATCTATAACAAGTTTAAAGGTGCAGTATGTAAGATTCAGAAACCGTTGTTATTAATGACACCTGTGGCTGTTAAGTGAACTGCAGCCAGCTACCTGCTGCTCATGCTCGCGCTCATGCACACACTCCATAGGGACGCGAGCGAGCGAGCATCGACCAAAACAATGACGTAACGTACAAAGAGACAACGTGATTCACCGGCATCATGCTGACAGATGAGGTAGCATAATTAAAATTACACAGTTATGAATGTTTTACTACAAACTTTGAGATTGTATATTATATTTGACTCTCCAGTGCTGGAACAGAGCTAAAACAAAGTGTGGATATAGGTCTGGCTATGCGAGACTGTAGTTTGAAGTAATCACTTTTCTTTGCATGATACATTAACTGCATTTATACGATAGCCTATGTTGCCGCTAGCTAGCTAGCCAGCTTTATCAATAGCTGTTAGCTAAATTTGGTGGATGATGACAGTAGCTGTTTATAAAATAGACTGTACATTATAAATATGTTGACACAATTCAGTATTTATGTAGTTCCATCACAACTGTCATTTTGATATATCGATGTGCTATTGTTTTATAATAATAGAATGTATATATTTTCTGTATAACCAAGTTATGTTACACTAATGAATGGGTCTTTTTGCATGATCTTGAACATTGTCTAGCATTCATTTCATGTGTTATTGTAGTTTTCCTTGCTGAATAATTACAGATTAACATTGTTAATGACAGTTACTGTGCAGGCAAGATCAAGTTAGCTAAAATTACATAGATCAATCCTAACGACCCTGCATCAGTTTGGAGTGGCATGAAACAACTCACAAATTACAGGAATCCTACCCCCAACCCTGTAGGGAACCAACAACTGGCTGATGACCTGAATGTGTTCTACTGCAGATTTGAAAGGCCCAGTCTCACACCCCACACCCACTCTGACCTTCACTTCACACAAACACCAATACCTCCTGCAACCCCCCTCCTCCCCCCTCCTGCTACTCAACCTGCACTTAAGATCTGTGAAGATTATGTGAGCCGCGTCTTTCAGAAACAAAAGACGAGGAAGGCCTCAGGCCCAGATGGCGTCTCACCAGCGTGTCTTTGATCCTGTGCTAACCAGCTGGCCCCCATCTTCACACAGATCTTCAATGGAGCAGTGTGAAGTCCCATGCTGCTTCAAATGTTCAATCATTATTCCTGTCCCAAAGAAACCAAAAATCACAGGACTTAATTACTACAGACCTGTCGCCCTGACGTCTGTGGTCATGAAATAATTTGAGAGACTGGTGTTGGCCCAACTGAAGAACATCACTGGGCCCTTTCTAGATCCCCTTCAATTTGCTTATCGAGCAAACAGGTCTGTGGATGATGCAGTCAACATAGGATTGCATCATATCCTGCAACATCTGGACAGACCAGAGACATATGCAAGGATCGTTTTTGTGGACTTCAGTTCAGCTTTCAACACCATCATCCCAGCTATACTCCAGAAAAAATTACACCAACTCTCTGTTCCCATGTCTATCTATCAGTGGATTACCAGCTTTCTGACGGACAGGCAGCAGCTTGTGAGACAGGGGAAACTCACTTCTAGCACCTGTACAATCAGCACTGGTGCCCCCCAGGGATGTGTGCTCTCCCCACTACTCTTCTCCCTCTACACCAATGACTGCATCGCCAAGGACACCTCTGTCAAGCTCCTGAAGTTTGCAGATGACACCACTGTCATGGGCCTCATCCAAGATGACGATGAGTCTGCATACAGAAGGGAGGTTGAACAGCTGGCTGTCTGGTGCAGTCAAAACAACCTTGAGCTGAACACGCTTAAAACGGTAGAGATCATTGTGGACTTTAGGAGGAACACCCCAACACTGACCCCCCTCACCATTCTAAACAGCACTGTGGCAGCAGTGGAGTCATTCAGATTCCTGGGCACTACCATCTCACAGGACCTGAAGTGGGAGACCCACATTGACTCCATTGTGAAAAAGGCTCAGCAGAGGTTGTAATTCCTTCGCCAGCTGAGGAAATTCAACCTGCCACAGGCGCTGCTAATACAGTTTTACTCAGCAGTCATTGAGTCTGTCCTCTGCACTTCAATAACTGTCTGGTTTGGTTCAGCTACAAAATCAGACATCAGAAGACTACAAAGGACAGTTCGGACTGCTGAGAGGATTATTGGTTGCCCCCTGCCCCCCTTCAAGAACTATACACTTCCAGAGTGAGGAAAAAGGCTGGAAAAATCACTCTGGACCCCACTCACCCTGCCCACTACCTTTTTGAACTGTTGCCTTCTGGCTGATGCTTCAGAGCTCTGAGCACCAGAACCATCAATCAAAGGAACAGTTTTTTCCCTCAGGCTATCCATCTCATGAACAGTTAAACTGCCCCATTGAGCAATAACTATGTGCAATACATAGTTTAGTCTTTCTTATATTTATCCAACACATCCGACCTCTTCTGCAATTTCATTCCTCTGGAAAAAAAAAACATTTGCACTGTACATAACAGATTTGTATTTGCACTGTACATAACAGATAACAGATTTGTATTAGACTGCACTACATATGTGTATGTGTGTATGTATGTATGTGTGTGTCTAAGTATGTGTATAATTAGTTTTATTTTTTAATTTTTTATTATTTTCTATGTCTTGCTACTGTTTTTGTTTTGTTTTTGTATTGTTGTACACTGGAAGCTCCTGTCACCAACACAAATTCCTTGTATGTGTAAGCATACTTGGCAATAAAGCTAATTCTGATTCTGATTCTGATCAATCCTTATGGCATTATATTTCACATGCTTTGCAGTTATGTAAGCTTACCTGTCCAATAAGAAGAACACCAATTCAGGGTCAGTTTTGATCCCCAAAACCGAACAGAGGTCCCTCAAGGAATCAAATGCCCTGCCAATGTTCACTCTAGTTTTCGCTCGACCATGATCACGTTCCCGCTTAGCCAGATGGGATTCAGTAGATAAATGTTTTTTTTTTTTTGTTGTTGTTTTTTTGGCTTACTCTGAGTTTGTGTAGGAGTCGGTGTTGTGCTGGGAGCCGGCCATTTGCTGGATTCCATCTAAGATAATGTTACCTAGTGTTGCAGTTTGTTGTCGCTGTTGAATAGCGGAAGAGAAGCACTGAGGCAAGGCTCTCGGGAGTGCACATAAATGTCATATCCTTTGGATTTTCCTGGCAAAAGCGACCCACTCCCTTAACATGAAAATCAGTCTACAGGCTTTAATAGGCAACCTAGCATGTCCGGGAAGGGCTCATTTTTTAAGTTGCGTTACAAGCCGTTCACATTGGCAAAAAAAAAAGGCAAATATTACATGAAAATTGTTACATATTGCACCTTTAAGATAACACTTTCTTATGACTGCCATTACTATATCAAGACAACTGGTTTTCAAACAAAACGTAATGACATGAATAATTAAACAAAGTTTTGTCATTTCTACTTTACAGCATAATAGAATGTGTTGTACTACAACAGAGGTTATCAGACCGTTCAAATCGCGGCAAAATCGTACCACACTGCAAAACAGCGCAATGCGGCGTTCACGGGCCACAACCGCGACACGTCTTTTAAGCCATGCGTCTAAGCATCCGCAGCCCCATTACCTGCATCTTGCCACTCATACCAAACGAACCATTACCAACCAGTGATCGACACAATCAAGCTATTTCAGGTCATCCCTAAATATTTCACTATAAGCCCGCACCTCTGCACCAATCAATTTAATTCAAACATAGCCTACCATACGCCCTCACGTCGAATGTGTGCTTGACGACACAACCTATTAATTTTAAGGAGTGAATTCTCGTATATACACAGAATAAACCTTTTGCATGAAACACAGGCTCCTCTGGTTAAATGCTGTGTGGTCCTATGCTCTAGGATTCAGCCTGTTTCATTTCACATAATGAGCTCTTTAAAATTCAACATTTATTCACTTCCTCAAGAATCAACTGTTCTACCATTGAATGCCATACGAGCCCACGCCTGCGGACCCAGCTGCCTCGCAGCTCCAAGTGAGCTCAGTCATAAAAGAGCTGAAATATTTCCATGAATCTTATGCTTTCATTTGTTCATATCGCAAATGTACATGCAAGCCCGCATTCTGACATTGCTACACATAAGTTTCAGTCTAGTATACAATTAAGCCTAAGGCATCCGCAGATGCCACACTTACCACATCTCTCTCAACAAGTGTGTTTGCAGGTGTCTTGCAACATCCAATCACGGGGGAATTCGAAAACACATCTCCCACAGGGCTCACACCATTAGCCACACGAGCCCTTCCATCGAACCAATCCAGGAGGGAGAGTAAAGGTCAGCCTGGGCAGCCAGGATTCACGCCTACGTCCAGGGCGACCCTGTCCTTTCTTGGGGGTGCCACCCTGCATTAGGGTCTAACGATCCCTCCTGTGCACAATAGCTCTCCGCAAGCTCATTTCTCTGCAGCCGAAACTGTCACTATCTTTCAGTGTTTCAGCCTAAATTTCACTCACCAATTCTTCCCTATCCTACACCTATTGGTTTCCTATCCACCAAGCGGACCCTAGCGTGAGGCTGCTTCCGCAAGCGGCTCTGTTCGTTCTATCTTCCTTGGCACCTCTGCCCATCTTGCACACAAGGCTAGGCAAGCGCCCCCCCTTCCCTTCCAGTATGTTGTAACGTCTGTGTAAGATCAGTGATGGCTAATTACACTTTGTTTGAAAAAAACTTTGTTTGAAAAAAAAAACCTTTTAGCCTTTTGACATTTGCATATAAATTACTGACCTGGTCTCCACGTTTACATTTATATGGGTGCTAAATTGCAGATGGTCTTTATCACTATCAAAAGGATGCTAAAACAGGCCTCCTCTGAAGTGTCTCCATCAAGCTTCAAACACATTCCACAGAGAGGAGGGTGACTCCCCCCCCCGTGCCAGGCACCAGAGCAGTTGTCTGTCTCCAGTAATTCCAATACACGTCACACACACACCTAAAGACATTTTCTCTATTTTAGGCCATAGTAAGCGGTTATAAATGTATCTGCTATATGCATGTGTTGTATGTATATTCCCCTATCATATTAACTTAGTTAAAACCCTTTACTTGTATTAGTTAGACGTTAAATGCCTATATTCAAGTGTATGAGTGTTTCTCTGCTTTAATATCGTCTGGAGGTTACCTTCTTGGTATCAAAATGATCTTCCCTTTATTTCTCACACAATAATGTACACCATGTGATCGTGAAATGCATCGAACAATTCTTACTATGTTTTGAATTAAAAGCTGCACTAGCGGTCCAGATCAGCAATAAAATGCGAATGGGCCATAAACGGAGACAAAGGATGTTTCTCCCGCTCAAAATGCATGCCTCTGATTGGCCACTCCACCCACAAAATGGGTGCGGCAATGAACTATCAAAACTCCAGAGCGCAAAGAAATCATCGCTCAAAAACTCTTCTTCTTGAGACCAACCCACTCCAAAACTCTCTCTTGAGTTTAACCTTCTGGCAGTGTTTACCTTCAAGTAACTTTGTGGATTTCCTGTGGACTTCTTCAACTCACTCCTAAAGAAATCATCGAGAACCTCGTCTACCGCATCAAGACTCTTATTCAGCAACAAACCAATGCAAGTAGCCATTTACAACTGATTAGATGCGCGTTTAAGTTTGAACCCCTTTTAAGGTGTATTGTGCCTCTGATGATTCTCATTTAGGTTGTGGTTAACTGAGAGTTTTAAAACCCTTGAAATACTGCCATTCTTTGCTCTCTCTCTCTCTCTCTCTCTCTCTTTTCCTTACATTCCTTCATTCTATATATGTATGTTTTGCTTAGTTTGTTTGTATGTTAGTTATAGTTTCATTTATTAAATCCCTTATATTCACAATTGATTGTCTCTGTGTTCCGCTCATAATTCAAAGTCACTGAATGTTGCTCCTTGCTACATGCTAAACTACTGCTAACACTGTATAAGTAGGAAGGCTATTGTTCCTTGGCCAGGAAAGTAATCTTCCTAGAATTGATAAATAATTATATTGTCTGCTCGCTGGACGGACAGATCAAGTAATTGTAATATCGATTCTGCTACAGTTAATTCTAATATCTAATCTAAATATTTATTATTAATTATAACCAGTTATAATTAATTATAAATAATTCCCTTTTAAGCTAATTTGCTACAATGTCGTTTCAGGTTCCATTCTTTTTTTGGGGGGGGGTATTGTCGTGAAAATCAATCAGTTCCTCTTATTCCTTCCAACACATCACTTCCACGTCTCACGAGGCTACGATGCCAGCGACTTGCTATTGCGTTTCTTGGCTTCTTTTGGTGGGCATTCGAGCTCAGGTGAAGTCTCGAGCCTCAAGCCCTCCACCAGGGACAGCAAGCCACATATGTTTACACTATCCTTACTGCAGGATTACATTAACTTGCGAACTACTGAAACACTAAGAACTACTGAACTATAAAACATGAGTACATGTGGTAGTGCAGTAATTGACCACAGTGAATTGCAGTTAGTAAACTTTCTCCATTGACCTCTAGTCAAAGAAAAGCTCATTACTTCTCTTGATCGCAAGCACACTCATGAACATTGCGTCTTCCATTCATATTGCAGTGCTGGTCACTATGCAACCATGCGGTGAAGACAATGGACTACAAAGTGGTGCGCAAACATTTAGTCCAGTTGTTCTGTTGGTAACAGGGAGAGGACTGTTTGATATCAAATACAGCATGTGTTGTTTTGAGAAGTTTATCCTGCTTTGCTGTTAACAAAATATACTTGGTATCAGGTGGAGACCTATTAAATGTTAAAAACGGCTTTCTATACAACAAAACCATTATCTGTATCTGTTACTATGACAAAATTATCTGTATCTGTATTCGGAAATAACCAGATGTGGGCATGGCTTAACTTTAAAATTATTATTATTATGATTATTATTACTTTTATTTAATTATATCATTGATATATTCTTTATTTTTTCTCAACAGATGAAGCTGAATATGTAGGCTACATAAACTGTGGAATATGTTGTTAACTGTGGTTTCTCCTGGTATTTCGAATATTAATATCTGCTGAAACAGAATTTTCCTATTATTCGGATGAATTTGTTATTCGTTTTGAAGTCAATATTCGTGTCTTTCCGAATAAGGTATTCGGCTTTGGGCACATCCATACTCCTGACCTCCTCACACATGCGCTCTTGATGTGCACTGTTGTTGTTTCCACCTTCATCTCTCAACCTTCGTTTTCTTGAACTACTTTGTGAAAGCAAGGGCCCAACTAATGTGTAAACATTTCCAGGTGCAAAGGCGCATTTCTAGGTGCATTCGCCAATGCAAAGGTGAAATTTGGGCCAAAATTGTTCCATCACTGTTTGAGTGTATGACTGAAACATATAAAGTGCATGTGAATTGCATGATTTTCTCATTATTTTTGTAGGTATAATTGTGTATACAACAACTAACAATCAACTCTGATGTGCAAAGGCAAAATGCAGTAACTACACATTTGTTATGACCGAAATACAGTAACTACACAAAACAGAAATCAGGTCTTTTAGACTATGATCTATTCTGTGAATGCTGGGTTTGAATCTGAGCAACTATGCCCAGATTCAGAGAAAACAGTGTTAAACTATTTTACAATCAACATTTTGCTGGACAATCAAAAAACTCTCTCAGTTCAATATTGCCACAGATACTGCATTTTGGCATTATAGGACATAACTTTCCAGCCCATGATACATTTCTCCACAATTATGATTAATTCCTGTTGAAATATGTTTAAGCAGCCACTATAGTGCATTAAAAAACCCTGTGTTAAAACACATTTTCATGGTATATATGCCTCTTCAGATACGGTTTCTGTGGCCCACCATGACTCCCCACCCACTTCCCATCTTGGTGTAACGACTGATGGTCATCACGAGAGAGATATTAATGGAAGAGGTCCATGAATCACAGGAAACAAGATTTTAACATGTCTTCTTTTCTCCTTCCTCACCTTGCCAATGTGCCATCTGTAGTCCATCTCACACAAGCTCTCTCCAGTGCATGTGCAGGGAAATTTGAAATGTAAATGCCTTCTGATGAGTATGCTTGGTTTAAGATCTGCCACATGTTTTCACAGTAGATTATCATAGAAGCCTATATACCACAGTCAAAGGCAAGGTCGGCCATGTCCTTGCTGTGTGTACATGCTACATAAGTCATTCAAGTATAAGTAGAGCCTGATACATGGGCAAAATCCTTTTAAAATATACAACTGCCTATGTGTGTGTGTGTGCAGGTTCTTATCTGAAAGTTGCATCAGATATGGTCGGTCACTTTATATATCTTTTGTGAAACATATATTTCAGGCTGGTCAAGCTAATGCACATTCTTGAGTAAACAAACAGGTTTCTATCAAAAAAGATGATTGACTGCAAGACGGGACTATAGCTGCAATATTGAGCTATATTCATCCATGATAGAAATTCTGACATATATCAAAACAAAACAAAACACTGAGCAGGTCTTTTACGTGGTCATGTGGTCCCTGAAATTAATGCTGTGGCATATTATGTACATATTATGTATAAAGATATATTTAGCCACCTATTGATAAGTCGAATACATTTACTAGTAATAGTTTTATTCAAAAGGTAATCAAAGTGGTTTTGATTATGTGCATTTATTCTGGTTATGTTAAGAGTTTTACTGTGTTTAAGTTTTAGGTCATTATTGTACCACATGTATTTACTGACAAAAATGCATTCTTAGAATGTATCACTAAAAGTATAGTTCTGCCTAACCTTGCTCTGTTGTGTTTGGACATTATTTTTCTCATCATGTTTGTTCCAACTGGATAAGGCCTGTGTTCCAGTGAGGCTCGAATCAACCTTAAGGGAAAGATATGTTGTGTTCTGTCTAATGATGTCATTGTAGAAATTGTTTGCAATGTGTCTTAGCCAGAGGGACGTCCTGGTTACTTTCGTAACCAGGACGTGGGAGAACGAGATATTGTGTCGATGTAGTGACACTAGGGTCACTCTTGGGAGCCCCAAACACCTCTGCTTTTTGAAAAAAGGCCAATGGGAATTGGCGAGTGAAATTTGCATGCCACTCCCCGGACATACAGGTATAAAAGGAGCTGGTATGCAACCACTCATTCAGGTTTTGTGCTGAGGAGCCGAGACAAGGTCCCGGCCATTTCAGTGGGTAGTTCAGTGTTGTGGCAAGAGGGACACAACGTCTCGTTCCCTCCATCAGGGAACAGAGGTTACGAAAGTAACCAGGACGTTCCCTATCTGTCACTCACTCGACGTTGTGTCGATGTAGTGACACTAGGGGTCCCTATACAAAATGCCACAACTAGCTAAACTGTGTTACGTGGACTGGTGGTGCGAGATGGGCAGACCGCTGTGTGCCTCGTAGCCAGTGCACCAGGCCGTCACGTAACCTACCCCAAAGCTCTTATGAGCGTTGAATGGTCCTTCGGGAACAAGTCTACTGCCCAACAAATAGGGACAGGCTAGCCCAACTGTGGCCTCTTTTCCTTTTTTTTTCTCCCCAAAAAGAGTGGAATTTGTTAACCGACTGGGGGCCATAAATGTCTATGTCGGGAGGGGGGTGTCACTCCCAAGGGGAAGACACCATGGAGACCACACCTCACCCAGAGAAGGGGGGGGGGGGGTATTTTGAGTGGAAATACGTCACATGGTCTTACCGAGTCTTGCCGGAATTATGTCATGTTGAGAAGTCGCATGGTAGGTCCTTCCTGAGGGGGGAGGAGTTTCTACAAGCATGGTGAGCAGGGACAGAGGGGCCTCTGCCCAAGGAAGACGCAGTTTACCGACAGGGAAACGATTTAGCAGAAGATATATCACATGGGGTCACCTATGGGGAACCAGCGCATGTGGAGCACCTACCCCAGTACAGGGCTTAGTTAGCACATGTACTGGGCCGGCAGAGAGTTTCTCCACAAACTCGTCTGTCACAGGGCTAAGGAGGAAAGTCATCCAGGGATCACAACTTGTGAACACGACTGGGAGGCAAAGGCGCACGTCTTCACCTCATGGGAGGGGAAAGGCACTATACGCAAGCGGTACACACGGCCAGCTGTCCCGGAACTTACCTGTTCAGACCTGACAACACACGGGATGAAACTGGCTCAACCCGGAGATTATAGAACCTCACAAAGGTGATGGGTGTCACCCAGCCTGCTGCTCTGCAGATGTCTGCCAAAGAGGTGCCACTGGTCAGGGCCCAGGAGGCCGCTACACTCCTAGTAGAGTGGGCTCGTAGAGCCATGGGGGGCGGCATGTCCTGAGTGTGATACAAAAATTTTACTATTTGGCCATAATGACCATTATTATGTTTTGAGGAAAAAGGGTGAGGCTTGCAAGCCAAAGAACACCATCCCAACTGTGAAGCATGGGGGTGGCAGCATCATGTTGTGGGGGTGCTTTGCTGCAGGAGGGACTGGTGCACTTCACAAAATAGATGGCATCATGAGAAAGGAAAATTATTTGGATATATTGAAGCAACATCAAGACATCAGCCAGGAAGTTGAAGCTCAGTTGCAAATGGGTCTTCCAAATGAACAATGACCCCAAGCATACCTCCAAAGTTGTGGCAAACTGGCTTAAGGACAACAAAGTCAAGGTATTGGAGTGGCCATCACAAAGCCCTGACCTCAATCTGATAGAAAATGTATTGGCAGAACTGAAAAAGCATGTGCAAGCAAGGAGGCCTACAAACCTGACTCAGTTACACCAGTTCTGTCTGGAGGAATGGGCCCAAATTCCAGCAACTTAATGTGAGAAGCTTGTGGAAGGCTACCCAAAACATCTGACCCAAGTTAAACAATTTAAAGGCAACGCCACCAAATGTGTAAACTTCTGACCCACTGAGAATATGATAAAAGAATTGAAAGCTGAAATAAATCATTCTCTCTACTATTATTCTGACATTTCACATTCTTAAAATAAAGTAGTGATCCTAACTGACCTAAGACAGGGAATGATTTCTACGATTGAATGTCAGGAATTGTGAAAACCTGAGTTTAAATATATTTGGCTAAGGTGTATGTAAACTTCTGACTTCAACTGTATATGACTCAAAAGAACAATTTGTTCACAA
The DNA here is from genome assembly GCF_019703515.2 of Myxocyprinus asiaticus. NCBI lineage: Eukaryota > Metazoa > Chordata > Actinopteri > Cypriniformes > Catostomidae > Myxocyprinus > Myxocyprinus asiaticus. Next base: position 14,865,780 of record NC_059377.1, on the reverse strand, counting down.
ATCCCATTTATTTTTATGCGAGTGGTCCATCTCCTCCTCTTCTAATTTCTGTGGTTTGCCTCAAAGCGGGAGTATGAGTTAGGAGCTACAGCAGGCCATGGTCCTGTGTGTCTGCCCGAGGCAGAGGTCTTGCTTGGGCTTGAATGGGTCTCCTGAGCTGCCCACTGGGCTCCAGGCCAGGCAGAGCAACTGTCTAATAGAGATTAATGGGAGGCGTGGATGTGTTTGGACGCTGGACTCCTTGAGCATGAAATACAGTCTCATAGGGTTGGCTGCTGTGCTGATTTATGTCATCTAGATCCCAAAAGTCAGTGTCTGTTGGGGGAGGGGGGTTATCTCCGTGTTAGTGTTTTACCTCCTCTCTCACCCACATAAAACAAATGCATGGCCATCTATACACGCAAACAAGCACACACCCTCATTTACACACACTCACACTGCCCGATATTAGATCTATTAGATATCAAGAGAGGAATGCATACTAAAACGTGTGTTCTTGGCCCAGAGGGGAATGATTCTTCTCTGTGCAGGTGTAAGTGTATGTATTGCTTGCATAGGTCCCTGTGCTGTATATCAAAGAAGCAGGGCCAGGTTTGTTGGGAATTATTTATATATATATATAAAAAAACAAAAAACAAAAATTCTTTACCCACTTTTTCATTTTTCTAGAAATATGTAATAGAATATCTCCAGTAACACTTCACTTGAAGCCTGTAAAAATAATGATTTTAAAAGTATTTGTGATGCCTCATATTACATAATGCAATGCATTATATCTTTACATAAATAATTGTATCCACAGAGAAACTATATTAGAGTATTAACTTTTTTTATGCATGGAAACCATGGTTACACTTTTAAAGATGTAGAACGTATTATAACACATTGAATAGGGGTAAAACAGGGTTAAACGTCACTTGTTTACTTAATTTTTCTCCAAAGGACTAAAAAGCAAAAACCACCACCGCACCTTCCTTAACATCAAGTTTGTCACTATACACTGAGACTTTTCCTGATCAATGAGGTCAGTGCATGCAAGGTCTAAAGGTTGATTATGAGGTAGTTTTTATCAAACATTTAATGACTTTTAAAATTTTGTAGCCAATGAGAGACTTTGAAATAAAGAAATGAGAGAGAGAAAATACTTATTTGTCATTTTCAGTTTTGTTCAAGTTAATTTAGTCAAAATATTTTCAAGAACTGTCCAATTAGTTAAAGGATAGAATTTGTGGTTAAAAGCCCCATTGTTGCAGGGGCTAAATACCCCTATAAAACAAGCTTTTTTTTTTTTTTTCTTAAGTGCTTTTAGCTTTATTAGGAAGAATTAAGTGGGCTCACATTGACTGAACTGATCACAGTGGAGATGTATTTGTTTATGGAATACGAAATGCCAATGTGCTTGAAATTAAAAGGAAATTGTGCACCCTTTTTTCTTTTTCAATAAGCATTATCGTAACTTGTTACTCAAAAAAGCAAAAAAGCACCAAGTGTGAAGTTAAAGGGATAGTTCACCCAAAAATGAAAATTCTCTCATCATTTACTCGCCCTAATGCCATCCCAGATGTGTATGACTTTCTTTCTTCTGAAGAACACAAAAGAAGATTTTTAGAAGAATATTTCAGCTCTGTAGGTCCATATAATGCAAGTGAATAGTGACCAGAACTTTCATGCTCCAAAAAGCATATAAAAGCAGCATAAAAGTAATCCATAAGACCCCAGTGCTTTAATCCATGTCTTTAGAAGCGATATGATAAGTGTGGGTGAGAAACAGAACAATATTTAAGTCCTTTTTTTTTTTACTATAAATCTTCACTTTCACATTCTGAAACTGAAAGTGGAGATTTATTGCAAAAAAAGGATTGAAATATTGATCGGTTTCTCACTCAAAGTGAATACACTGATTCAGAAGACATAAATTAAACCACTGGAGTCATATGGATTACTTTTATGCTGACTTTATGTGAGTTTTAAAGCTTCAAAGGTCTAGTCACCATTCACTTGCATTGCATGGACCTACAGATCTGAAATATACTTCTAAAAATCTTCATTTGTGTTCAGCAGAAGAAAGAAAGTCATACACATCTGGGATGACGTGAGTGTGAGTAAATGAGGAGAGAATTTTCAAGCCCCCCTCATCACCTTTTCTATTTGGAATTGATTTTTATCAAAACAATCTTTCATTAATATTACTTTTCACACAAACTATGTTGCTCCATCAATATTCAATAAAAAGTGAAAAAGTCTTTCATCTGATAACATGCTGCTAACAGAAAAAAAGCACATTTTCCTCAAGGGGTGCCTTTAGCCCCATGGTACCCTATATAGTCCCAAAAAGTGTTTGAACACTTAAGCCACAATTAAAAATCTATTAAATTAAATTGCATTAAACAGTAATATTTTAAACCAAGTGGCATCTGCATACAAGTAATGCAGACCTTTCCTTAGAACCAACTTCACTAATTTAAAATGCACCTAGCATAAGGTAGAAAAAGAATCCTAAAATTATATATGGTAATTATTATGATTTTGATTCATAAGTCCATGCTGTGTTTCATTCAAATTCAACTGTAGGTCAGGTCTTTAGTGATGGGAAAAAAATACTAATATATATATACACACACACAGTATTTTTTTCTTATTGCTTATTTACCAAAAGTGTATAGGGTCATTAGTGACCCAAGATATGTTGAAGGGGCAGGTTTACCCCTGTCCCTTCGGCCTGTTGATAAGTTGAATACATTTACTAGTAATAGTTTTATTCAAAAGGTAATCAAAGTGGTTTTGATTATGTGCATTTATTCTGGTTATGTTAAGAGTTTTATTGTGTTTAAGTTTTACGTCATTATTGTACCACATGTATTTACTGACAAAAATGCATTCTTAGAATGTATCACTAAAACTATATTTCTGCCTAACCTTGCACTGTTGTGTTTGGACATTATTTTTCTCACCATGTTTGTTCCAACTGAATAAGGCCTGTGTTCCAGTGAGGCTCGAATCAATCTTAAGGGAAAGACATGTTGTGTTCTGTCTAATGATGTCATTGTAGAAATTGTTTGGAATGTGACTTAGCCAGAGGAACATCCTGGTTACTTTCGTAACCTCCATTCCCTGATGGAGGGAACGAGACATTGTGTCGATGTAGTGACACTAAGGTCACTCTTGGGAGCCCCAAACACCTCTGCTTTTTGAAAAAAGGCCAATGGGAATTGGCGAGCAGAATTTGCATGCCACTCCCCCGGACATACAGGTATAAAAGTAGCTGGTATGCAACCACTCATTCAGGGTTTGTGCTGAGGAGCCGAGACAAGGTCCCGGCCATTTCAGCGGGTAGTTCAGTGTTGTGGCAAGAGGGACACAACATCTCGTTGACACAACAAAAGTAACCAGGACGTTCCCTACTGTCACTCACTCAACGTTGTGTCGATGTAGTGACACTAGGGGTCCCTATACAAAACACCACAACTAGCTGAACTGTGTTATGTGGACTGGCGGTGCGAGATGGGCAGACCGCTGTGTGCCTCATAGCCAGTGCCCCAGGCCGTCACGTAACCTCCCCCCAACACTCTTATGAGCGTTGAACGGTCCTTCGGGAACAAGTCGACTGCCCAACAAATAGGGACAGGCTAGCCCAACCGTGGCCTCTTTTCCTCTTTTTTCTCCCCAAAAAGAATGGAATTTGTTAACCGACTGGGGGCCATAAATGTCTACGTAGGAGGGGGGGTGTCACTCCCAAGGGGAAGACACCGTGGAGATCACACCCTGCCCAGAGAAGGGGGGGGGGGGTATTTTGAGTGGAAATACATCACATGGTCTTACTGAGTCTTGCCGAAAGTATGTCATGTGGAGAAGTCGCATGGTAGGTCTTACCCGTGGGGGGAGGAGCTTCTACAAGCATGGTGACCAAACACGCAGTTTACCGACAGGGAAACAATTTAGCGGAAGATATATCACATGGGGTCACCTATGAGGAACCAGCACATGTGGAGAACCTACCCTAGTATAGGTCTTAGTTAGCACATGTACTGTGTTAACTGTTAAGTTTCTCCGCAAACTCGTATGCCACAGGGCTAAGGAGGAAAGTCATCCAGGGATCACAACTTGTGAACACGACTGGGAGTCAAAGGCGCACATCTTCACCTCATGGGACAGGAAAGGCACTATACACAAGCGGTACACCCGGCCAGCTGTCCCGGAACTTACCTGACAACACACGGGACTAAACCGGCTCAACCTGGAGATTATAGAACCTCACAAAGGTGTTAAGTGTCTGATTTCTAAGATTTCTGCCAAAGAGGCACCACTGGTCAGGGCCCAGGAGGCCGCTACATTCTTAGTAGAGTGGGCTCGTAGCACCATGGGGGCGGCAAGTCCTGAGCGTAATATGCCATCATGATGGCATCAATGACCCATTGCGCTTCCTTTCCACTGTCCACCAAAGCAGACAAAGAGCTGCTCAGAGCTTCTAAAGCTCTGTGTGCGATCCAAATAGATGCGTAAAGCACGCACCGGACACAGCTGGGTCTGCCTCCTCCTGGGGCAGCGCTTGCAGGTTCACCACCTGATCCCTAAATGGGGTCGTGGGATCCTTGGGCACATAGCCCGGTCAGGATCTCAGGATCACGTGAGAGTAGCCCGGACTGAACTTCAGGCACGTTTCACTGACAGAGAACGCCTGCAGGTCCCCTACCCTCTTGATGGAATTGAGCACAGTCAGGAGGGCAGTCTTAAAAGAGAGTGCCTTAAACTCAGCTGAATCCAGGGGCTCGAAGGGGGCTCCCCGTAGAGCCCGAAGGACTACAGAGAGGTCCCATGAGGGGATGAGACACGATCTGGAGGGATTCAACCTCCTAGTGCCTCTCAGGAACCTGATGATCAGGTCATGCTTCCCTAAGGACTAACCATCCACTGTGTCATGATGTGCCGCTATAGTGGCTACTTACACCTTCAAGGTGGAGGGGGACAGCTGCCCCTCTAGCCTCTCCTGCAGGAAGGAAAGCACCGATCTGACTGCGCATCTCTGGGGGTCTTCGCGTCGGGAAGAACACCACTTAGTGAACAGACACCACTTCAAAGCATACAGGCGCCTCGTAGAGGGAGCCCTAGCCTGAGTGATCATGTCTATCACCGCGGGTGGTAGGCCACTTAGGTTTTCCACATCCTGTCCAAAGGCCAGACGTGGAGATTCCAGAGGTCTGGTCGCGGGTGCCAGATGGTGCCCCATCCCTGAGAAAGAAGGTCCTTCCTCAGGAGAATTCACCGGGGGGGGGGCTTGCACAGAGTCTGCAACGCGTATTTGCATAGTCCAGGGGGCCAGCTGTGTGCCAGCGAATCAATACCAAGGGATGCCTCGGTCAGGGTGTACCAAAGCGGGCAGTGGGAGGGTTCCCAGGAAGCAAACAGGTCTACCTGTGCTCAACCGAATCGACTCCAAATCAGCTGGACCACCTGGGGGTGGAGTCTCCACTCTCCCCTGAGCGTAACCTGTCGTGACAGCACGTCCGCTGTGGTGATGAGGTCGCCCGGGATGTGAGTGGCTCGTAGCGACTTGAGGCGCTGCTGACTCCAGAAGAGGAGACGGCGGGCGAGTTGTGACATGCAACGGGAGCATAGACTGCCTTGACGGTTGATGTATGCTACCGTCGCTGTGTTGTCCGTCCGGACCAACACGTGCTTGCCCTGGATCAATGGCCAGAACCTCCGCAGGGCGAGCAGTACTGCCAACAACTCGAGGCAGTTGATGTGCCAACACAGCCGCAGGCCAGTCCAGGAGCCAGCGGCTGTGTGCCCGTTGCATACGGCACCCCAGCCCGTCTTGGAGGCGTCCGTTGTAACCACGATGCGCCTGGAGACCTGCTTTAGGGGAACCCCTGCCCGTAGAAATGCAAGGTCGGTCCAAGGGCTAAAGAGGTGGTGACAGATTGGCGTGCCATGCCCATCTCGGGACTCGAGTCTGAAGCCAGTGCTGAAGCGGTCTCATATGCATCAACCCGAGTGGTGTGGCAACCGCAGAGGCTGCCATATGCCCCAGGAGCCTCTGAAAAAGTTTCAGTGGAACCGCTGTCTTCTGTCTGAATGCCTTCAGACAGTTCAGCACCGACTATGCACACTCGTTCATTAGGTGTGCCGTCATCAAGACTGAGTCCAATTCCAAGCCGAGAAAAGAGATGGGGAGAGCTTGCTCTTTTCCCAGTTGACCCAAAGCCCTAGACGGCTGAGGTGACTAAGCACCAGGTCCCTGTGTGCGCACAGTAACTCTCAAGAGTGAGCTAGGATCAGCCAGTCGTCAAGGTAGTTGAGTATGCGGACGCCCACTTCCCTGCCTCTGCGACCTTCATGAAGATGCGAGGGGACAAGGATAGGCCGAAGGGGAGGACCTTGTACTGGTACACCTGGCCCTCGAAAGCAAACCGCAGGAAGGGTCTGTGTCGAGGTAAAACCGAGACGTGGAAGTACGCGTCCTTCAGGTCTACCACCGCGAACCAATCTTGATGCCGGACACTTGCTAAAATGTGTTTTTGCGTCAGCATCTTGAACAGGAGTCTGTGCAAAGCCCGGTTCAGAACTCGCAGGTCCAAGATTGGCCGCAATCCACTGCCTTTCTTCGGTACAATGAAGGGCTGTAAAACCCTTCCTTCATCTTCTTGCGCAGAAGGGTCGCGATTTCTGCACGCAAGGTAGCAACACTCTCGCCCTTCACACACGTCCAAACACCGGGTGAGGGGGACCAAGGGGATATTCACATCGGACGTACCTTCGGGTGGGGCCTTGCGGCAGGGCAGAGCCTGAGGCACCACATTGCGGGGGCTCGAGCCCCGTGGCCATGCTGAGTCCAGGGACATCGAAGCACTTACCTGGCTCCTGATACCCACCATAAGATTGGTCGAGGAAGGGGGAGGAGGAATATCGTCCCCACAGTCCATCGGAGCCAACCTGATATGGATGTGTTTGTGCCACAGCTGGGCGCGCAGGGGCGGGGGGTCCGCCGCTGGAGCACCAAACCTGCCGAAATGGGACGGTGGATGGTGGACGTGACGACGGCCGTGCGCACCTGACATGTTACCCAGAGAACAAGGAAACCACTCTTTTGTTGAAGCTTTGGGTACCGCAGCCTCTTGGACATGTGGCGAAAAATGAAACAAAATATTTTAATCCCGGCCCTCTTCCGTAGAAGCAGATCTCCTTGTCCCTGGGTCGCCCATCTCAGGGGCGCTTCGAAGCCTTCCTAGAGACGTGTGGCATCTGCTTCCTGCGGTGGGCTCCACGCCGGGGCCGGGCCGTGGAGGCGGGCTGCGGCAGAGCCGGTGCTGTTGCTGCAGGAGGACGCCCTTGCCGATGAGCAGACGGAGTGTGGGGTCTTGAGCCGCACCGGGGAAGGATGTGCTGTATAGCCTCCGTCTGCTTCTTCACCGCCGAGAACTGCTGGGCGAAGTCGTCGATGGTGTTGCTGAACAGGCTGACCTGGGAAATGGGGTGTCAAGGAACCGTGACTTGTCAGCCTCTCTCATCTCGACCAGGTTGAGCCATAGGTGGCACTCCTGGACCACCAGGGTGGACATCGCCTGCCCAAGAGACCGCGCCGTGAGCTTCGTTGCCAGGAGAGCAAGGTCGGTTGCTGAGCGCAGCTCCTGCATCAATCCCGGGTCAGAACTACCCTCGTGCAGTTCTCTTAGCGCCTTGGCTTGGTGCATGTTCAGGAAAGCCATGGCATGCAGGGCTGAGGCGGCCTGTCCAGCGTCCCCCGGGCAAGCATGGCTGCCAGCTGCATGTCAGGCTGCGACTGGGTGACCACACCCAAAGGTGGGAGCCCAGTAGAGTCCTCAACGTCAGACTGGACAGCCTGCTTTCCGATGCTGCAATCGAGAGCTCATCCACTTCGCGAGCGCCGAAATGAGATCACGAACTCGCCCTGAGATGAGCTGGCGGTCTCATCCCAGCGGGGAAAATGAACGTACTGGGGAATGGGAGGTTCGTGGGGAGTTACCCAGCAGATTGGCTCCCAATGGGGTCCCCAAATCACCCCCAGTGCTAACCGACATGGCCTCAAACCCGTAGGTAGAAGGACCGAGGCAGGGAGCCTTAACGAAGGAAAAACCGTGACCGCAATGTTGCCATGGTCACGCTCTCGCAGTGAGAACATGACCCATCCACGAATGCTGTCTCCGCGTGGGCAGTGCCCAAGCACGTAAGACCGCGATCGTGGCCATCGGAAGCAGAGAGGTAACGACCGCAACCAGAAAATACACAAATGGAAAGACATCTTTAAAAAGACGCTCACCGTTAATGCCACTCTTTTAAGAAGGGAAAATATACACTTTTAGTAGGAAGAATATATTCTTTTAGCTGCTGAAGTGCCCAGGGGCGTTCTCTGCACTTCACCAGTGAAAGAGGGGGAGAAGCCACTGTAATGCGCCGTAAATCCAACAGCTTTTCGAGGTGAATGGATCGGCAGAGTAATTCAGCTCGCTGAACACAACCGCTCTGCACTGAAGAGAAAATCTGAATGAGTGGTTGCATACCAGCTCCTTTTATACCCGTATGTCCGGGGGAGTGGCATGCAAATTCCACCTGCCAATTCCCATTGGCCTTTTTTCAAAAAGCAGAGGTGTTTGGGGCTCCCAAGAGTGACCCCTAGTGTCACTACTTCGACACAACTTCAAGTGAGTGATGAGTGATCAAGTGAGAAGAGCACTCAATTTATTATTCACCTCTGACCCTTCTCTGATGACCAGCTGACACTTGTGAATAAAGTTCAAAATAATCAAAGTTATGTCTTTGAAGAACAACTTTTGCACAGAGCAACAGAACACCATGTTTGGACATTTCTAGAATGATCTGTACTGTCACCTATCAGAACCCTGTACTTGTAAGAGATTATGACAATTAATTTGCATATGCCTATAATTACAGTTGTTTCTGTAATCTTAGTTAGTTCGAGGTAAGATCCTTAACTCATTTTCTCTTTCTGTTTGCCTTTGGAAATGTGGAGAACTTTGTCTTCAGTAAACTCTCTCTCTCTCTCTTGATAGAAACTTCAACTTTGACTCCTGGTCATCATTGTTCATACTGGTCTCTTTACAACTGTCGCAATTTATATTTGCACTTCAATATATCTTTTTATTATTATTATTATTTAATGTTTTCTATCATAGAACAACTATCTATTTGTTTATTACAAGACAAATACATACTACATTCATACAAATGACTATTATAGCTGATGTTTTGTGCAACAATGGTAAATTATCAGTATCCCACATGCAGATTATACATGCTATTTGTTACTCACGGTGGTGCTGTTGTGTCAGTGATTGACTTGACTTATATTTGACTAAGAAGCTATGTGGATGTAAACTATAGCAAGTACAACACATGAACAGTATGATATGGCTATTGCCACTTGGGTGTACTTCTGATATTCTGTATGCGGTACGTCTATTTAGACTCAATAAGTGCCTCAGAAAATGCATTTGTGTAGCTCAATATGTGTTTGACAGCAAGTAAAATTTCAGCATAGAAGCAATGAATCCTGCTCTATAATTTGTTGCATCATCTCTTTGATAGATAGAAAAGTAAAACATCAAAATATGTATATATACTATCATCAACTTGAAAGATCACTAACGGTTTGTTACACACTATCTCTGCAATGCATCCTAAAACAGTTCTGTTCTCATGTAATGCTTGAACTTTGCTCGATGCATTTTGTTTGCTTATGAGTAAACATCATTAACTGTGTGTTCCGCCATGTTTGCCAAATGCTATTTCTTTGAACCTTGGTGAAATCAGAGTTTTAGATTTCTTTCCAAGTTTGCAAGTTGAAAGTCAGACTTCAAGTGCTGTTCTATTGCACTTTTTCTAGCAGGAAATTGGAAATTCTAACGTTCTGAGTTGAATACAACAGAGCACCAGGCCTATACTAATTCAGTATGCACTTAGCCATGTCAGTGAGGACACATGTAAAATGCTCTCTCTCACACACACATGCATAGTCTACAGTCACTCTGTCAGAGCATCACTGTGAGGAGCAGGTGTCTCTCAGGGCAGCTAAGTAACGAGTTACGCAGTATTGTGTCAGCAGATTGGATTAGCCGCTCTGAGGGACCTGAGGGCACACAAGGCTGCTTGTTCCACACACCCACAGACACCAGATGACACACTCCACTTTTGTCCAGTGCTTGTCTGCCTTTGTTCCACATGTCCACTGCCCTCTCTTTGTGCTGCCCACTTTTTATCTATCCCTGTTTCTCTCTCTCTCTCTCTCTCTCTCTCTCTCTCTCTCTCTCTATCTCCCCCCCTTCCTTTTTTATCTCATTCTGTCTTTCTAAACTTTTTTCTTGACACTTTATTTCCTTTTCTGTCTTACTGTCAGTTGTTCTGTCAAATTTTCCTTTACTTCATACATTCTCTCTTCTCACTTTTTTCCATCTCTCCATATGCTGCTGCCACAGTAAGAAGCATCCCAGACCTGCCAGGTTGGGGTTTCCATGGCGACAGGCCTGCTGAGGTGGCGGCAAAGGCGCGATGATGGCCCACACTATTTCTAATTGCAGATTCCCCAGTTACAGCTTATGGGGGAGAACTGTAAACACAATGAGAGAAATTACAGATTGCATAGACATGGTTGAAGGTGTATTGTGCAGTCCTTTTGCATACACTGTAATTTGAGTACATTTGCATCAGCTTCAGGATCAGGAAGAGTTCCTGTAGTTCCGTTAATGTGCTTGTCCACCTGTTCTCTTTCCATACACATACTGTATGTGTTTGCTCTATGCCACATTCTCTATCTTGCTTTTTCTCTCTGTCTTTCTCTTGTATCTCTATGAATCTTGCACTCATGCACACCTGCAATGAAAGATTTCTATAATTTGACATATTTATAAATAGAGGAGAATGGGGCTAGTTGTCACACGTTTTACTCCAGTGAATATTTCTCAATGTACTTAATTTTAAAAAGTTTGTATCGACACATACATTCAAGTATTGGCTACTATTATATTATATTATATTATATTATATTATATTATATGTGGCAGGGTGAGTACAGTGACATAGTGGGTGTGGCTTTAGGCCTCGGAGAGGTGTTTATTTGAAATAAAATCAAAATAAAATGTTCAAAAGGGGAATAAAAGTATCAATAGGTAAAAGAGTCTTAAATAAAGGGGAATCTGGCATCCTCGCGGTGAGATGAGGATGGCAAATTTTCATTTTTGGGTGAACTATCCCTTTAATCCACACTTGCACCTGCTTAATACCTCATTTCCACACCTGATCCAGAGTTCGAGAGTAATTGGCGGCACACTCAATCCCTCCACATGACGGCAAGTTTCACGTGTTGTCACATTTTGAGCAGTGAGGCGTTCAGAACTCTTGGCGTGTGTGCCAGCCTGAGACAGCGGAAGATCTCCCCACCCTTAACGCCCATGACTGTGGACTCTGACAAGAGTGATACCAGTCATATTCCTCCAGTGCCTCCCTTGAAGGGAAACAGCAGCGGTGTTAGGGGAGAGACAGGTGTTTCAGCCTGCCAATGTGTCATTTCTGACACATCCCACACAGAACTGCAGCTGATGGGGAAGAGCAGCCTGACAGCCCTCAGGCGAGTGTGTGCAAGTGAAAGAGTGGGAGCTAGAGTGTCCTGTGTAAACAACATCCCTGGTCAGCCAGTTTTACATACAGAATAAGACACCATCTATAGTGATACATGATAAGGGCTTTTGCTACTTGTTGTAGAAGTGTACTCTGACACAGAGGGACAGTGTGTGAGTGTCTGACATAGTTTGTAAGTGTCTGCTTCAGTCGACACTTGAAAAAAACATGCCCACTGTACAAGCAAAACAGAGAGACAGCAGAGATTTCTCCATGTCATCGCTCTGAGAGGGATTTGTCTTTACTGAGCAGTGGCAATTCACTTGGTAAATATGAAGGAAAAGTTCTGGTTGTAAGGATGAGGTAGGCTGAGTGGGATCCATTTGCAGATTTTTATTAGAGGGGTTGCTCAAACAATTCAAACAGTATTCTTTAAACGTAGTTAGGTCACAGGCTTGGGTCAAAACACAGATAAATCGGTCCTCAGGCAACAAATCCAGAGACATATATCCAGCAAACGTAAGCAATGGTCACAACAACAGACAAAACAATGGCAGAGAAACAATACTTGGTAAGGCAGATAACTGGAAATACTTTGCAAGGTGATACTGTGAGCATATGGCTTATATACATGGATAATGTCCAAACAGGAACTGATGTGGCAGGAACAGGAAGTGACAAGAGTTCAATATTCAGGTGAGGGCTCCCTCTGGTGGATGGGAGCCTGTTCAGACGATACACTGGTGGTGAAATGCGTCTGTGGAGTTTCTGGCCTCAAACCAGCAGTTGTACTAACAGAACTATACATTTATGAGCTAATAAATAAAAATAATAATTACATTAACAATATATTAAAGTTTTAAGTAAATATTATTTAATATTGTTCGTTTTATTTACAATGAGTGCTAAAGTACTGATTTTAGCATTGAAAAAAGTACATTTGAGTACATTTAGTTTACACTGTTTTTGCTGTTGATATGTTGTCTTTGTAACTATTATTAGTACGTTGTTGTTCAATTTAGTAACTTTGTTAGTTTAGTACATTATTTTGTGATGTCAGAAGTTCAGTTTATACTAAAATGTACCCATTTGTGATCATTTAAAATATTCTTCAAAGGAAAGTTTGAAGTGTGAAACTATTCAGCAAGTTATTTTAAATTCCATCATATCAGATTTGTACATAAAAGCTACTGTATGAACTAAAATGTTCAAGTAAGATTTACTTACTGACTTTATTCAATATTATGTCATGATGTTAAGAAGATTTTACTTTATTTATTTTACTTAATTTTATACAATCAAAATTTACTTAAGCAAACTGTGTGCAAAAACTTGCGAAAGCAATTTTAAGTAAATCTAAAATATTAAAAGTCATTTTGTTTTCAGTCTATTCAAATGTATTTCAAGTAATTGAAAATTTTGATTTTTATTACAATATTTTACTAAATAATTTGATACTTCCATGAAGAATAATTCTGCTCACTATTTCTTTCATTTTTATTGCCAGGAGAATATAACATATACAATGATTCACATATAAATTAATTCATTCACATTTGATAATCCTGTTTAAAAATAGAAAATATGAAAGCATAGGTTTAGTTATTGGAAGTTACAATTGTTTGAAGATGCTGCCTAATTATGCTCGCTCATAACGTCTGTGCATATGTATAAAAATACTTACAAATGATAATTCTCTCTCATGAAATGTAAATTAATAAATACAGACAAATAACTCTTTGATGCGTGGGCGTCCTCGTTAATGTCAAATGTTGCAGCAAAGTCTTTATCATGCGTCTCCATTGCTGCGTCCCTCCAGCTTTGAGGCTCGCAGCTCTGGCCTATTGTATAGCGCCTCTTAGCGGATTAGATCTGCTATTGACTCATTCACACGGTGATTGCTGTGGTAGAAAGCTTATTCTCCTTGGATACTAACTGTATGCAACATGAAGATGCAGCGCTAGGTAATATATTATTCATGACAAACGCTAATGGTTCTCTTTTGTCATATTAGCGATCGCAACACAGCAAGATTGAATATATTAAAGTGCAAATGAGATGTGAACGTTATGACGGAGGGGAACATTTTCAGTAAATAACTACTTAATTTTTGGTCTGTTTCTCATACAAATTTATCAAATGGCTTCAGAAGACTTGGAGTATAGCACAAAGTTGTATGTCAGAGATTGCAGAGAATGAGAGAAGGCTCAGGACCCAAACACAGAGTTGAAAAATAGGGGATTTATTTATAAAAAAAAACAAAGGCAAATTCCAACATAAACTCCTACAAGGGGAAAAAACAAACATAAACTACCCCGTAAGGGAAATAGACAATCCAGGCTGGGGCAGAGGAAAACGGGGCACAGGACCGACCGGACTGAGCTGGAACGAAACATGACTTACAAATAGGACCAACTGGATCACACAAGATGAACTGGCACTGGACAGCACACACAAGGAGACTAAAACAGGGAGAGAAATCAACAGGTTAACAAGACAGGGCAGGTGTGACTAATAAACTAATAATGGGCAAACAAAGAGGCGGGGTATGACTCAAGACAGAGAGACATGCGGCGATACAGAAACAAAACAAAGCCATGTGCTCTCACAAGACAGCAAAACATCCGAATGTCACGAGCGCACATCGCCAAGGCAATAAGGCAATATACGCTCATGCCAAACGACAGAACAGACGAGAGCATGCATAGCAATGCCAAACAAAGCAATGCCACGTATTCCCACACTAAACAAAACCTGAGCGTACATCGCGAGGCAAACACCACGCGATGCATGCAACAGGCGACAAAATGAGGCAGGACACCTGTGTGAGAGTTTGGCCACACACACACACCTGACACCTCAGACCGAAGTGACCGAACCTCAGCACAACGTGAAGACAGCTTGCGACCTGGGCGCGCAGCACAAAGCAAGTGCAACACACGTCCGCGGTCATGAGAGACAGACATAGATTATTGATGCGAGTGCATGCCGCCAAGATGATAATCGCAATGCACTCACACCAATACAAGACAAGACATGGAACATGAGTGTACGGATCCCGAAACCAAAAATGAAACCGAACCAGACAGAAGGGTCAGTATCCAGACACCATGCTCTGGACATGAGGCACGAGACTGACCGAAGAGCGCACGGCAGAGAAATACAAACCCGAAGCCGTGTGCTCAAACAAAGACAGACAGAACATGGAGCATGAGTGTCCGGATCCTGAAACAGACAGAAACCGACAGACAGGAAGTCAGGATCCAGACACCATGCTCCGGACATGAAACAAGACAGACCGAAGAGCGCATGGCAGGAAATCACAACCGGACCCATGCACTCACACAAAGACAGCACACAAAACACAAGACAGACATGAGAAGATGATGCTACATTTGTATGGACCATTTTTATGGTGCTTTTTATTCTTTTTAAAACTTGACAGACCCTGGTTTGAACATACTTTCCTTGTAAGGGAAAACAGCAGCTTAGAGATTCTTCTAATCTTTTTTTCAAAAAAGAAAGGCAGTCATATTGGTTTGGAATGACATGAGGAGTGTGAGTAAATGATTACAGAATTTTCCTTTTTTCATTTTCATGTGTGCACTAGTCCCTTAGAGACAAGTTTCTCTGAATCACAAATGTACATGTTCACTTTAAAAAAAAAATAAAAAAAAATAAATAAAAAATACACACAATGAGATCATAACAGAACATAATTTCTTGGAGATTTACTGTTCACAAGTCTGTATTGTAACTTGACAGGCTGAAAAACGCAGTTTTTCTCCACACCTGTTTGTTCAGACTCTTCTGTTAGTAATGAAGGATGTGACAGGAGTGGAACACAACTTTTCTAATCTGGGGGAACCCTTCATAAAGGCATGCGGGCTGTTGATTCCCCATGTTGCTGTTTGCCTCTTTCTCTCTTTTGGCATTGCGTTGTGAGGTGTGAAGCATTAACAGGCTGTCAGCCCATCATTGGAGGTACAGCTAAAGGAGTTATAGTGAGGGAGGGGGAGTGTATCACATTACATTGTACGATATTATAAGAATCGTTTCGGTTCCACAATATTTCTCTTGAGTTTGCTTGCAAGATTGTGTTTGTGGATTATGATTATTGGTATTAATATCACCATGCAATAATATAATGTCTATCTATTAATGTAACAGTAATTAGTATCTACTACTAATTTAATAACTATGTAGTAATCATTAATTACTATGTAATAACTGTGAACGTCTATTTACATATCTAGAATCTAAAATCGATTTAATCACTAATGATTATACAATTGATAAGGAAATAAATAGCATTGTTATATTTTTTGTATTCTTGTGAATCTTGAATGAAGGTAATCATTAGCAGACTAAAATTATTATTTTTATAATAGTAAAAAGATAAGAAATGCACTAATAACATCTTGTTGAGTATTTAAACAAAATAAATAGTTTTTATGTTTAGTTTGAAACTTATTTGCAGGTTTGATAGGTGGCATAATATTTCATGACAGATTCGTCATTCAAAATCCATGTACATAAAAAAATGTATTAAAGTTGAAAATGAACACTTTTGATACAATTTTTAAAAAAAGGGTTAGCTTACCATCCAAAGAAACCATAATTGTGACCAAACATTGTAACAGGGCTTGATTCCATTAAAAGGAATCCTAATCTTTGCACTTTCCATGCTTCAAAGGCAGAAGAGATGGAAATGTTTTTTTCCTTTTCTTATTTTATGTTTTCTTCTCCATCGGTCAGCTCAATAGTGTTAGACAACTGACCTTTACAGATGGGTATTAAAAGGTTTATGAGTACTTGTGCCCTTTTTTTCTGTCAATAACCAGCAGACTGTAGCACCTGCTTGACTGAAGGTGCTGAGACGTGAGGTAAAGTGGTCTCTAGAGTACAGGAGGAGCACTGATAAGAAAAAATAAGTGCTAAATTCACATTAGTGTTTATTAAAATGTTGTTATAAAGGATGGTATCACACATTTGATCTGCAGTGGACAGTGGAAGGTCAATTAATGTGAGTCTTACTACCAAAGAGAAGATATTTAATGATATGATATACAAAAATTAGATTTGATAGATTTCACTGCATAAAACATGCTTTAGCAGGTAACATAAAACTTCAGCTTCATGCTTCATGTGGTAACATCTAAATTAACTGGTTTTCTTTAAGTAAAAATCAATTTTAAGGGTTAGATCAGATACAAATAGCTCTTTAAGTGAACAACTGCACAGTATCACTTTGGTGGTAGAGTGTAGATTTGATTTCATTGACTTTGTGCAGAGCACACCTATAGTGCCAATGAAATACAGTTAGCATCTAACCAGAAGTGCAAAAAGAACTAAACAAGTGTTGACTGTAATGACTTTGTGTGGTTACAAATTATTTACTGTAATGAAATTACTCTTTTTTGGTAAAAAAAATTAAAAAAATAAAAAATAAATAAAAAATGAAAAAAAAGAAAAGTAGTGTAATGCATTATATTTTAAATTCTTGTTGTCAGATTACTTTAATTTAATACTTTTAAGTAAATTACTTGAGTTTCACATTTCTAAAAAATATGATTAATGTAGAATACATTTAAAACAAATTATTTTTATGCATGTTTGCATTTCTGCAAGAGCTGAAGTGTGTGCGTCCCCTAACAAGAGAGAAACATGTGGTGCTAAGTGTATGACTTGCACGCAAAAATGAACAAGAAAAACTAAAACTTTTCTGTGAAAAGTGTTTCAGAAAGTAACTTAAAAGTAAAGTAATTAAGTTAATCTGTAATTCGATTACAGTTTCAGAGAAATAATTAGTAGTGGATTACTTTAATTATCCCCAACAGGGATGAGTTTACCCAACAGCACTGGTAATAAAGCATTCAAAAATAAAATATTGTAAAGTGCAAATTAGCAAATGCGGTACAAATGGCAGTATTGTGCATTGGATCATTTATGGTACAGTATATACTGTAATGGAATATGGTTCACTACAGTGTAATGTGCAAAATGGCAAGAGTGGAAGAGTGGTACTAGCAAAAAAGCAAGTGTGCAAAATGGATTCTTTTCAAAGGCAAAGCAGCAAAAATATGTGAAATGGCCCCTTTCTTTGATCTTTGTGCAGATATGAGGAAGTAAATAATGTATACACCACCTAATGCTGATTTAGTACTGAAGCAGTGTGGCTAAGTTGTTAAAGATCTGGACTTGTAAAGAAAAGGCTGTAGGTTCAAACCCCAGAGGAGGCAATTCATGGCCACCACTACGATGCCCTTAAGCACTTAAGTAAGATATGTAAGGCCACTTGTAGTAATTTTGGACAAGCATCTGCTAAATGAACAATAACTAGGCTAAGTAACTTGTAAAATCTTAATAATTACAAACACCACCATGTACACTACTATATAAGACAATTCAAACTGATAATCAAACACCGTTGAGACGAATGGAGGCTATTAATCCATAACCGCACATCTTGTAATTGAAAATAGACACTGAGCTCTATTTTGGTCACTTTTTCACTTTCACCCATGGTCACACCTGAATAACACTGTCCTGTTAATTGGTCAATAACCAGTGACCCGTTGGTGATGTTATAATTCAGGTAATGACACGCACAAGTGTAAATGTGTAAAAATGTACATGCTTTAGCACTGACAGCCCTCCTGTTAACAGTGCACATAACTGCCTCTCGAGGCTTGACTGAGAGAGAAAGAGTCATTAATTCATACAAATACCTTGATTGTCAGCCTTGACACTGGGAGACAGGAGAGAGATGTATACCAGCCAGGGCTCTCACAGTGGAAGTATAGGTGACATATGGTGGTTTATAGATCTTCTCCTGAGTGTGACTGCAGACAGGCTCGTCTCTGGTCTCTGATAATGTGCGGGCTTGATGCATATTTCTACTGTGCTCTGCAAAATGAGGTCTCTCTTTTTTTGTCTGGTGCTCTTTTGGAGAATACATGTTGTCTATAAAAATAGCTAGCTAGGGGTGCATTCCCAAAAGTATCATTAGCCAACTATGGTTGCAAGTTCCATCATTACCAACATAGTTCAACATAGTGATTCCCACCAAATCGTAGTACCAATGAACATTCGCAAACAGCATCACAAATTTGTGAGGTTGGAACTACAGCTCTTTGCCTGTGATTAGAAGCATAATTCATTATTAGTTTGATGTGTGGACATCATTGGACATCCCTGAGGCAACTTTTATTCTATATATATATATATATATATATATATATATATATATATATATATATATATATATATATATACAGGTGCATCTCAATAAATTAGAATGTCGTGGAAAAGTTCATTTATTTCAGTAATTCAACTCAAATTGTGAAACTCGTGTATTAAATAAATTCAATGCACACAGACTGAAGTAGTTTAAGTCTTTGGTTCTTTTAATTGTGATGATTTTGGCTCACATTTAACAAAAACCCACCAATTCACTATCTCAACAAATTAGAATATAGTGACATGCCAATCAGCTAATCAACTCAAAACACCTGCAAAGGTTTCCTGAGCCTTCAAAATGGTCTCTCAGTTTGGTTCACTAGGCTACACAATCATGGGGAAGACTGCTGATCTGACAGTTGTCCAGAAGACAATCATTGACACCCTTCACAAGGAGGGTAAGCCACAAACATTCATTGCCAAAGAAGCTGGCTGTTCACAGAGTGCTGTATCCAAGCATGTTAACAGAAAGTTGAGTGGAAGGAAAAAGTGTGGAAGAAAAAGATGCACAACCAACCGAGAGAACCGCAGCCTTATGATTGTCAAGCAAAATCGATTCAAGAATTTGGGTGAACTTCACAAGGAATGGACTGAGGCTGGGGTCAAGGCATCAAGACACAGACATGTCAAGGAATTTAGCTACAGTTGTCGTATTCCTCTTGTTAAGCCACTCCTGAACCACAGACAACGTCAGAGGCGTCTTACCTGAGCTAAGGAGAAGAAGAACTGGACTGTTGCCCAGTGGTCCAAAGTCCTCTTTTCAGATGAGAGCAAGTTTTGTATTTCATTTGGAAACCAAGGTCCTAGAGTCTGGAGGAAGGGTGGAGAAGCTCATAGCCCAAGTTGCTTGAAGTCCAGTGTTAAGTTTCCACAGTCTGTGATGATTTGGGGTGCAATGTCATCTGCTGGTGTTGGTCCATTGTGTTTTTTGAAAACCAAAGTCACTGCACCCGTTTACCAAGCATTTTGGAGCACTTCATGCTTCCTTCTGCTGACCAGCTTTTTAAAGATGCTGATTTCATTTTCCAGCAGGATTTGGCACCTGCCCACACTGCCAAAAGCACCAAAAGTTGGTTAAATGACCATGGTGTTGGTGTGCTTGACTGGCCAGCAAACTCACCAGACCTGAACCCCATAGAGAATCTATGGGGTACTGTCAAGAGGAAAATGAGAAACAAGAGACCAAAAAATGCAAATGAGCTGAAGGCCACTGTCAAAGAAACCTGGGCTTCCATACCACCTCAGCAGTGCCACAAACTGATCACCTCCATGCCACACCGAATTGAGGCAGTAATTAAAGCAAAAGGAGCCCCTACCAAGTATTGAGTACATATACAGTAAATGAACATACTTTCCAGAAGGCCAACAATTCACTAAAAATGTTTTTTTTATTGGTCTTATGATGTATTCTAATTTTTTGAGATAGTGAATTGGTGGGTTTTTGTTAAATGTGAGCCAAAATCATCACAATTAAAAGAACCAAAGACTTAAACTACTTCAGTCTGTGTGCATTGAATTTATTTAATACATGAGTTTCACAATTTGAGTTGAATTACTGAAATAAATGAACTTTTCCACGACATTCTAATTTATTGAGATGCACCTGTATATATACACTACCGGTCAAAAGTTTTGAAACACTTACTCATTCTTTATTATAATTTTTTTTCACATTTTAGAATAATAGTAAAGTCATTAAAACTATGGAATAACATAAATGGAACTATGGGAATTATGTTGTGACTAAACAAAATCCAAAATAAATCAAAACTGTGTTATATTTTAGCATCTTCAAAGTAGTCACTCTTTGCCTAGAATTTTCAGAAATGTACTCTTGACATTTTCTCAACCATCTTCTTGAGGTATCACCCTGGGATGCTTTTTAAACAGTATTGAAGGAGTTCCCATCTATATGCTGGGCATTTATTGGCTGCTATTGGAAACTAATTTCAAACATTTAAGCATATGCCTTCAGATCAAAAGATTTTTAAGATCATGGGAAACATTTTGGTCAAGTGTTTCAAAACTTTTGACCGGTGGGGTATATCTTTTATTCTGTCAAGTCTTTGTCAACATTTACATGCATTTAAGAAAATGGCTTATGGGGCCTGGGTAGCTCAGCAAGTAAAGATACTGACTACCACAACTGGTGTAGCAAGTTTGAATCCAGGGCGTGCTGAGTGACTCCAGTCAGGCTTCCTAAACAACCAATTGGCCCGGTTGCTAGGGTGGGTAAAGTCACGTTGGGTTAACCTCCTCGTGGTCGCTATAATGTGGTTCTCGCTCTCGGTGGGGCGCGTGGTGAGTTGTGCGTGGATGCCGCAGAGAATAGCGTGAAGCCTCCACACGCCCTAGGTCTCCGCGGTAACACGCTCAACAAGCCATGTGATAAGATACACGGATTAACGGTCTCAGACGCGGAGGCAACTGAGATTCATCCTCCTCCACCCGGATTGAGGAGAGTCACTACGCCACCATGAGGACTTAGAGCGCATTGGGAATTGGGCATTCCAAACTGGGGAGAAAAAAAGAAAAAAGAAAATGGCTTCTTCCAGGGTTTTGCAGAAAAGAGCTGTTCTGAAATGTCACGTAAACACGAATGCAGCCATTTAAGGGATTAAAGTCTGTTAAGAGAAAGCGCTTTATCACACACGGTTTCGGTCTTTTATGTATCCATGTTAGTGCATAACTGGCATTTCTGCTTTTTTTTTATTTATTTTTTTTATGTGAAGAGTGTGCATGTGCGTTTGTGCTCAAGTGCATCAGGGATACCCAGAAGTTTGATGTACACGAGGAAACCCATCTATTTCAACATATCTACATTTTCCTGTCTTCAGCAGATGTCTCGCATTAAACAGCTTTCTGGTGTATGTGTAAATGAGCTTTTATAATTTCAGATTTGCAGAAGTTATTACTCCACCCCCTGAGTAATGTCATTAGCAGCAGCTCTATGTTGTTGAACCAACATGGTTCAAATGATGGATGTGCAACATAGTTACTATGGTTTCGGGAAACAGTCCTGACTGGCTAATTTCTCCAACTATGCATCGTACTATGGTGGTTAAGCAGTGAGTTACGTTGTTGTATGGGAAACACACCCATGATACTGTATAGAACATTGCTGGGAAATATGATGCTATTTACTGAAGTAGGACATGTTCTTTTGTTGATTCTGGGACAAGATCCTTATGAAGAAATCATAGTCCTAACCTTAATCCTAAATCTTACCTACCCCTAAAATCAGAGAGAAATTATAAGAAATGTGGTTTTAAAAAGAATCTGGTTTTATCTAATGTGATCTCATGAGTATTTGATTGTGTTCTTATGTAAAGTGTGCTTCTAGCAAATATACATTTGCAAAGACACTGAAACGTACAATATTGACATTCTGACAGCAACTAAAATGTAATAATTCTACATATTAATTTAGAGATGTACAAATGTTTTCAAATACTTATTGAATCCATGAATATTTAATTAATGGAATTAATCTGTTAATTTTATTGCATTTATATTCAGTGAGACTAATTAAATGTTTAGTGTCATCACATTTGTTTAACACAGTTGATGCATTTATCTAATTTGACATTATAACTGTTTAATTCTCTTCTGTGTGATTTCTGGTTTATTATAGTCTGTAATCATTTAATCATTACTTAATCATTTCATTTCATTTATTTATTTATTTTCATTATTATTTGTTTTGCAGTTTTTTTGTCAGAATATGCTGTGGCTCACTAAAGGACCATGAAATACGCAACAAAAGCACCATAAAAAATCTTGTTCTTTTTAAATAGTTAAAAAGTAGTTATGATTAGGGGTAGGGTTAAAGGATCTAAATATCTATAAAATAGTCAAAATGTATAAAACAAATATATTTATAATATAAAGAATTCATAAATATTTTTACATTTATGAAGCTGTAAATACCTAAAAATATGAATGTTATAGATGCTGCCAATATGTCCATATTGTATGTTTCAGCGTCGATCATGATGTTTTATTATTATGTAATAAAGGAACCATGCATTTAATTTGCTTAAAATTTCATGTTTGTTATATCAACTATATATATACATATACTATACCTCCCTAGTTGCTACCATGTTTGTGTGATGTCATACACCCACATCTCAGCAAAATCAGTGTAGATTTCTGTACGAGTTTTCAAGTTTGAAGTTCAACTTCAAGTGGAAATCTGATACACTTGTCCATATAGGAAAATGGGCATTCTGACATTCCGAGTTGAATGGAATCCAGCATAAGCCTAACTAGAGCTGGGTGATAAAGCGATATCGATATTTATTTAAAAAAAAAATAATTTGATATCGATGATAAACTTTTGAGTAATTTTAGATATTAGGCCTATGTTCTAAATCTCGACGATTGTATCAGGTGCATGTCGCTAAAAATGCAAGCAGTACAGCAAAGTTATACACATAACTAGGTAACTGAATCACAGTCTTGAAATCAGCCTGTTAGGAAGTATCAGCAGGCTAGCGACTACATGGCCCTGCTGTCTGAAAACCGGTAATGAGGCTCGGTAGCCGCTAGCTAGCTACCTGGCTTATATGATATCATACCGAACAAGCACTGACAAAGCAATACAGCTATCGACTGAACAAAACAACAACTTTGACATCAACACCAATGCTGTTTATCCATGAACTAACTAAACTAATTTAAAAAAAAAATTCATGATCCAAAGCACTGTCCCAGGCAAGAAAGTGTTTCTTCGTCTTCTGATGTTTGCCTACCTACTGAGCTGGAGTAAGGAGCATCACAAGAAAGACTTTCAGTGGAGTCAAACGTCAGCTGAAGTTGGTGAAATTGGCTGGATATCACCGAAAAGAGGTCACACACACATTATGTAGGATTAAATCCTAAACTGAGTATATTTTAAAAGGTAGCTTATCCTCTGGGGTTTACTTGTAAACAAGCATGTTATGTTTACATTTATTCTTGAGGTCTAACAAACATGTTAAAGGCATTTCCTCCCCCATTAATGCTATTAAATGTATATCGTGCTAAATATCGATATCGAACAATATGAAAAATTATTTGTGATGATACTGTTGGCCATAAGCCAAACCGTACCCTATCCCTTACCTAAAATCTGATTTGTTAATAGGAGTGTTGTTCCAGGACAAACAAAGATGTTCATCCAAGAACATGTCCTACATGGATAAATCACTTTAAGCTCAGAGGCCAAACATATGGAGACAGGGAACATATGAAGATTATAATTTTACCGACAAGCTTTATGGTGAAGGTGAATACTAAGATGGCAGAGGGTGCCAGAGGGATGTTTATAGCAATCTGTATTTACCTCAAAATAGTGCAAGTACATAATTCCTCTGCTAGACACTAAAACGGACGCAAACAAAATCACTGAAGTATCACAGTGGGGCCTAACATCTTTTCCACCATGTAAATAAAATAGGTGGCAGGCAGAGAAAAGGATTTTAAATATATTCATGATATGATCTGAGTTGTTCCCTCCTTCTGTCTCCACACTCTGTTGGTTATTTTTCTCAGAGGGAGAGAGCAGAACTGGAGTGTGGGTGGGTGTGTACAGGGGGGTCTTGTTTATTGTTGGACTGTCACTGCAGCACTTTATCTGGTGGACATCCCATCTGTAACACATGGATGCACCCCGGCACACACTGACGTTCAGGCAGAATATAAAAGTGCCCAGCCCTGATCCATCTGGCTGCCACCAAATGCCCTAGGGTCTTTCTAGAACTCTGTATTTTTGTGTACCTGTGACTTGCAAAAATAGCACAGTAAGTGTGAGGGAAAGAAAGAGAGATAGAGAGTTTGGGTTTTAATATGAGTTTGAGTCAGGATTTTTACTACCCTGCCATCATAGAGACATTAGCCAAGGTTTGTTAAGCCAATGATACATGTGAGCCACATTAGCCATAAAGCTAAGAAAACAAATACAGCTTTATTGTCCATAGCATTCAGTAATGCCCAATCTGTTTAGGCATGGAAGCAGTTATGTTTGCCAGTCATAACAAAAAGTGTGCCATAATCATTATCTCTTCTGAAAGTAACTATGCCATAACTATGCAAAATGAATTAGCTTAAACAAACATCAGTGGATCATTTAACTTTCCATTAGTTGCAGTTTAAAATCTCTCAATGCATTGATCGCATTGTAGCCCAGTCTCACAATGGAAATAGTTATTGTAACATACTTCAGGAGAGGAGGGGAAGGAGGACACAGGGAACTGGTTTCTTCCATTCACAGGTAAGGATTTTTAATGAATAAACTCCAGCGCTTACAGCTTCACAATAACACATCACATTTATTTTGAGAAGTCTATATGTGAACCACTAAAACCACACTCTGTGGCCGTTTTAACCAACCTGGTCTCATAGAAACACGTTTCTATATCTACATTTTTGCTAAATGATTTTTACGTGGCTTGTTGTACATATTGTGGCAGTTTCCTGGTAAAATGAACACTAGTGGTGCTACAACAATAACTGTCATTTACTTTCACACAAATCACGAGTAAAACAGCTAATTATCAGTTCATAAACACTTACTTTTCCCCTTTGTTCCTCACACAATGTTATCTAATGACATCTAAACTAGGGATGCACCAATACCACTTTTTTCTCTTCCAATCCGATTCCGATATCTGAAATCTCAGTATCAGCCGATACCAATCCCGATCTGATACCAGTGTTGTTGTTTTGTTTTTTTGTTTTTTGCATAATCAGTTTAGAATAATTTTACATTATTGTGTGGAACTAATTGGGGGGTACTCTAAAATATGTAAAGAAACACAAACCTCGGGCCTGGGTAGCTCAGCAAGTATTGATGCTGACTACCACCCCTGGAGTCACGAGTTCGAATCCAGGGTATGCTGAGTGACTCCGGCCAGGTCTCCTAAGCAAATTGGCCTGGTTGCTAGGGAGGGTAGAGTCACATGAGGTAACATCCTCGTGGTTGTGATTAGTGGTTCTCGCTCTCAGTGGGGCACGTGGGAAGTTGTGTGTGGATCGCAGAGAATAGCATGAGCCTCCACATACTGTGAGTCTCCACGGTGTCATACACAGCGAGCCACATGATAAGATGCGCGGATTGACTGTCTCAGAAGCGGAGGCAACTGAGACTTGTCCTCTGCCACCCGGATTGAGGTGAGTAACCACACCACCTCGAGGACCTAGTAAGCAGTGGGAATTGGGCATGCCAAATTGGGGAGAAAAGGGGAAAAAAAAAGGAAAAAAAGAAACACAAACCTCTAACTACACATTATTTCAATATAAAAGTATAGATTATTAAGAAAACTTTATTGTTCACTAGTCTACTGGATAGTATAGCAGCAAACTTAACAGTAATTCCAATCTAAGTGTTCAGTAGAGAAGGTTGCAATTTTTTCTTTTCTTTTTTTTTTTTTCTTCCTTTTTTGCAAATGTTGAATCTGGATTTTAAAGGATTAATTTAGATTCAAATTGGTTCAATTTAGTTGTAAGATATCAGCTCACTTTTCATTCACAGCGATTTTTTGGAACCCATTCAACTTAAATATTGTTATAATTTGTAAGCAAATAATAATAATTAATTATTATTACTATTCTTTTTCTTTTCTTTTTTTTGGGGGGGGGGGGGTATTTTTCCCCTTTTTGGAATGCCCAATTCCCAATGTGCTCTAAGTCCTTGTGGTCGCATAGTGATTTGCATCAGTCCGGGTGGCGGAGGACGAATCCCAGTTGCCTCCGCGTCTGAGACAGTCAACCCGTGCATCTTATCACGTGGCTTGTTGAGCGCGTTGCCATGGAGACATAGCATGTGTGGAGGCTTCACGCCATCCACCGCGGCAACCACGCTCAATTCACCACGCGCCCCACTGAGAACAAACCACATTATAGTGACCACGAGGAGGTTACCCCATGTGACTCTACCCTCCCTAGCAACCGGGCCAATTTGGTTGCTTAGGAGACCTGGCTGGAGTCACTCAGCATGCCCTGGGATTCGAACTAGCGAACTAGCAAACTCCAGGGGTGGTAGCCAGCGTATTTTACCACTGAGCTACCCAGGCCCCTATTATTACTATTATTAATGACTTTTAGAATTTATATACAACAGTAATATTTCTCAATCGTGCACCTTTAACTTTAAAACCCTCTGGCTTTTATTTTGACATCCTGAACTCTCCAGGAAGTCTTGTATGTGTCTGTTTGTAGGCAAGTTCACCATAGTTGAATTCGCTTCTTATTCAAATTCTGATAAAATGCTCCTCCGGTGCCGTTCTAAATGCATATTATAAGTGAATCATTTTAAGGTAAAATAGTGCCTAAATTATTTGCAGGCGCAGAGTAAGATTTGTAAAAGTGTAAATAAAGTTAAAAATTTGCATGCACAGAGTAAGGTTTGTGAAAGCATAAATCAAATTGCAAGCATACAAATAAATTGCATGTGCACAGAACTATTTGTAAAGTTGTAAATCAAGTTGCAAGTGTAAGAAAAAAATATTAGTAATACTTTAATGCTTTGCATAAGTGTAATTCATGTGTAATTGCATATTAACACAAAGTACATTTGGTGTGTATTTTTCTGACTTCCTTTTTTTTTCACGCTTACACTTTTGGTACTGTTTTTGCACCTAAACATGGCCAAAACTTTGCAAACCTGCAATTAGCGATATGCAAGCAAAGAAATGGTGTAATGAACAGCTAAATGGATTGACTGCATAGAATCAGTCTGTATGTGTAAAATAAACTACTGCAAACGTGTAAATGACTTGTGTTTGTGGCATAAATATTTTCCAGAAATAATCCGATATACACTATTCTGTCTTCCCTTTTGTTGCACTCACAAATTTTTGCACAAATTTCTCACTGAAAAGAGTTTTGCAAGCGCAAGGGAGATGGTGAGTCTACCTGCTTCTAGTAGCCAATCAAATGAGGTTTTCGTTGACCAGTTTACTCAGACCTGATTGGTTTAGTAACATGACAGACCACTTGTTCTTCATATGGCTCAGTGTCGTTCCTCTGGGTATCTCTCCTCTCTTAAATATTAAACTGAAATATTTATGCAAAGCATTGAAATATTGTTAATATTTTTTCTTACACTTGCAACTTGATTTACACCTTTACAAAACTGTCTGTGTGCATGCAATTTATTTTTACACTTGGAATTTGATTTATGCTTTCACAAATCTTACTTTGTGCATGCAAATGTTTCTATCACCTTGTAACTTCATTTACTCTTTTACAAATCTTACTCTACACATGCAAATCATTTAGGCACTATTTTACCTTCATAGAATCGAACTATTGAGCATCTACATCTGAGATGTTGTTCATGAGTAGCGCTCAAATATTGCGTACCATGTGAAGGCTAAAAATAGCCGTAAGTGTGTGTGTGTCAACAGAGCAGCGCCATTCAATATCTCGCTGGTGCTGTGTGTGCATTTTATATCTTTACTTATTAAACACAGCATTTTGTGATTCACAGAACTATTGCATGTCTTCAAGTGGCTTTGTATAAAATGCACGTGTCATATAAACTACTTTGTGTTTTCATGGTTCTTTTATGTAATTTTTGGAGCTTGATAGTAACGAACATGACTAAGACAGTATCGGATTTGGATCGGGGTTGTCGGACCGATACACAATCCGTCTAATAATGTCAGTATCGGAGCCGATACTAATCCAGATGTCGGATCGGTGCCAATCCTAATCGAAAAACTTTTACTGTAGCATATGACTTGTAAGGTGATACATTTTAATGTTTGCATTATATAACCAACTACTTTTACAAGCTTGTTCAAATTGTGCAGCAGCTCAACTGATAGTACACAGCACTTGCGGTAAAAAGGACTGGGACATGTCCTAAAGAACACACGAGTCGACACTTGAGTCCAAAATTTAATGGAAGCATTACAAAATTATGTGGTTGCATCAGCAATTACATTTTTCATATCACATTTGCTTTTTATGACACTATTGTTTATGTTTCGGTTTAAGGTGGTAGGGAGGTAGGTCAGTCGCTAGTGCACCTCTTGAGGCCAGGGGAGTGAGGTTTACACACACTGCATTGCACGTACCAGCTGGCTACTGTTACACTAGCATACATGATACAATATAGCACAACTCTACGTAAAAGGCAGAGTCAGACTGCAGCCAGATAAAATGACTGCACTGCTAATGTAATACAATTTCTAATGAAAAATACAAACCAAAGCATGGGAAAAGCTACAGCCATCATCATCAAGTGACTTACAGTACACTTATTACAGGCACACTCCCCCAGGAGTAACCTAACGTTCAGTGCTTTGCTGAAGGACACAATAGTGACAGTTCATGTACTGCCCCTTGTGGCGTTCAACCTTTTGGTTACCAGCTCAGAGATTTAACCACATTTAAACACAGGCTACCCTAGATGCCTGTGTGAGAGGGAAAACCTGATGGATTACCCCAGTCAAAGACTCTATATAGGAATAGTTCACATAAAACTGAAAATTCTGTCATCATTTAATTTCATCCCCTTATGTTGCTCCAAACTGTATGGCTACTGTGTAAAGTATATTTCATCTGTGGAACACAAAGGGAGAAGATTTACAAAGTTCATTTTCTATACAACAAAAGTTGACAGTAACCATGTAAGGGCTCCAAAAAGGACATATAAGTACCCTAAAAGTAGTTTTAACTTCTGCTCTACAGTATATTTCAAGTCTTCTAAAACCATAAGATAGCTTTGTGTGAGGAACAGATTTAAAGGTGCACTCCGTAAATTTTTTCTCATTAAAAAAGTTTTACTCCTTAAGAAATTAATTGTAATTTTAAAAGATATGTATAAAACCATGCCCACTCATATTAGTAACCTTATAAAAGCTGTTTTATTTTACATGTAGAGGGTCCCCTATGGGAGTTGCCTTGTTAGAATCACATGACAGGTCAAATACTTCTCGATTAGTCTCGGTAACCACTCTGTTATTGGACACTTTCACTCTTGGATTAAGTTAATCATGGCTGACTGTGAAAAGTTCATTTTTACAATCGCATCTGTAACTGAAAACATCTTGGTTACTGATGTAACCTCTGTTCCCCGATGGAGGGAAGGAGACGTTGTGTCGATGTAGTGACACTAGGAGTTCATTCTTGAGAGCCCCAATCACCTTTGCTTAAAATAGAAAAGGCCAATGAGAATTGGTGAGTGGAATTTGCATGCCACTCTCCGCCCCGGACATAAAGGTATAAAAGGAGATGGTGTGCACCACTCATTCAGATTTATGCTGAGGAGCCGATAGAGAGTCCCGGCCATGTCAGCGGCCGGTTCAGCGCCGCGGCAGGAGGGACACAACGTCTCGTTCCCTCCATCAGGGAACAGAGGTTACATCAGTAACCAAGACATTCACTGTCTGTCACTCACTTGACGTTGTGTCGATGTAGTGACACTAGGGGTTCCTATAGGAAACGCCGCAGGCGCTGAACCTTGTCATGAGGTACGGAAGAGTGGACATGGGCAAGCTGCTGCATGCCTCGCAGCGAGCGCTCAACCACGTCGTGACCTTCCAGTGAGTTAAGTAAGGCATCTCCCTAGTCCCATTAAGAGGGGAGGAGGCACTTACCCAAGGAGGCTACCGGCGGAGCCTTACCTGATTGCTGTTTAGCAATTTCCCACCGAGCACTTTCTAGAAGAACGCTGGGAAGTGCACTTCTCTCTCCAGGAGGGGGAGCACTATGTAGACCACATCCTACCGGAGGGAGGTTAATATGTGGCGAATATCTCACATGGACTTACCAACGGGGAAGTTCACATATGGAATGATACCACCAGAGGACCCTATCTACAGAGAGGGTATGCAGCAACAGTGGCCAAGGCAGAGAAAGCTCTGGTGAGGGGAAACACAGGGTTCACCTAAGGGGAAACCTGAACAGTGGAAACTCATCATACAGGATTACCAAGGGGGAATCACCATGCATGGAGCACTGAGCCCAAGCACATGGACTTTCCTGAAAAGGGGCATACCACGAGTACTGGGCCTGGTGCCGTTACTCCTCCGCCGAGTTCATCACTGAACAGTGCTTAAGAATTAAAGAGGCATCTGGGGTTCACCGGATACGGGGAACTGTTGTGGACAAAAAGGCACACATTATCACCTTTTGAAAAAGGGGAAAGGCGCAATGCAAGCGATACACCCAACCGGCTGCCCGGTCTACCTGCTGTTACCGCGTAACACTCGGGTGGAAACCGGGTCTATACGTGGGTTGTAAAACCTCACAAAGGTATTGGGTGTAGCCCAAATCGCAGCTCTACATATGTCCGCTAGAGAGCCCCCCCCCCCTTGCCAGTGCCCAGGAGGACGCAGCACCACTAGTGGAGTGCGCCCGGACTCCCAAGGGGCATGGCAAGTCCTGAGATTGGTATGTGAGAGAAATGGCATCCACAATTCAATGGGCTAGCCTCTGCTTGGAGATAGAATTCCCCTTCTGCTGTCCTCCAAAACAGACAAAGAGCTGCTCCGAGTGTCTAAAGCTCTGTGTGCGGTCCAGATATATGTGCAGGGCGTGAAATGGACACAGCAATGACAAGGCCGGGTCTTCCTCCTCTGAGGGGAGCACTTCCAGGTTCACCACCTGGTCCCGAAAAGGAGTGGTGGGAACTTTGGGCACGTAACCAGGCCAGGGTCTCAAGATCACGTGAGAGTGTGCTGGCCCAAACTCCAGGCATCCACTGGTAACAGAGAGCACCTGCGGGTCCCCCACCCTCTTGATGAAAATGAGCGCCACCAGGAGGGCCGTCTTCAGAGACAAAGTGCTGAGCTCGGCCTGCTCCAGGGGCTTAAAGGGGGCTCTCTGTAGGGCAGGTAGGACCACAGAGAGAACCCAAGAGGGAATCAGACGCGGTCTAGGAGGATTAAACTTCCTCGCGCCCTTGAGGAACCTGTTGATCAGGTCATGCTGTCGTGAGGGTCTCCCGTCCAGTGTGTTGTGATAAGCTGCTATGGCAGCGACGTACACTTTCAGGGTAGAGGGAGACAGCCATCTCCCCAGCCCTTCCTGAAGGAAAGACAGCACAGACCCGACGGCGCATCTCTGTGGGTCTTCCCCATGGGAAGAACACCAGTTCGCCAAGAGACGCCACTTCAAGGCATACAGCTGCCTCGTAGAGGGGGCTCTGGCCTGAGTGATTGTATTTACCACCACTGGCGGAAGACCTACTAGGTCTTCCATGTCCCGTCCAGGAGCCAGACGTGGAGATTCCAGAGGTCTGGCCATGGGTGCTGGAGCGTGTCCTGCCCCTGAGAAGGTCCTGCCTCAGGGGAATGCGCCAGGGAGGTGCTACTGCCAAGAGCATCATATCTGAGAACCAAGTTGGGCCAGTACAGCACAACGAACAGGACTTGCTGCTCATCCTCCCTGACTTTGCACAGAGTCTGTGCAATGAGGCTCACTGGAGGAGATGCATACTTGTGCAGCCCCTGAGGCCAGCTGTGTGCTAAGGTATCCGCACTGAGGGGGGCCTCGGACAGGGAGTACCAAAGGAGGCAGTGAGAGGAATCTTGGGAGGCGAACAGGTCTATCTCCAAAACCACCTGGACTACGTGGGGATGGAGTCCCCACTCCCCGTGGAGCATTACCTGCCGTGAGAGCACGTCTGCTGCACGGTTGAGGATGCCCGGAAGGTGAGTGGCTCGCAGAGACTTCAACGTATGCTGACTCCAAAGGAGGAGGCGGCTGGCAAGTTGCGACATGCGATGTCTCAACTCGTGGTTTATGTATGCTACAGTTGCTGTGTTGTTGGTCCGGACCAACACATGCTTGCCCTGAATCAATGGCTGAAGCCTCCTCAGGGCCAGCAACACCACTAACATCTCTAAGCAGTTGATGCCTGCCCATTGCACACGGCACCCCAGCCCAAGTTCGAGGCATCTGTTGTGACCACAACGTGCCTTGAGACCTGCTCTAGGGGAACAACTGCCCGTAGAAATGCCAGGTCCGACCAAAGGCTGAAAGTCTGATGGCACTGCGGCGTGAAGGTCACATGCCGGGTGCCGTGGTGCCATGCCCACCTTGGGACTTGAGTCTGTAGCCAGTGCTGAAGTGGTTTCAAATGCATCAACCCGAGGGGGAGAACTGCCGCCGAGGATGCCATGTGTCCCAGGAGCCTCTGATATTATTTCACTGGCACCGCCACCTTCTGCCTGAAGTTCCTCAGGCAGATCAGCACTGACTGAGCACGTTCGTTTGAAAGACGTGCCTTGAGAGTGACCGAGTCCAACTCCATACCGAGAAAAGAGATGCTTCACACAGGGGAGAGCTTGCTCTTCTCCCAGTTGACCTGCAGCCCGAGTAGGTTGAGGTGCTGAAGCACGAGATCCCTGTGTGCACACAATAGGTCTCACGAGTAAGCTAGGATTAGCCAGTCGTCGAGATAATTGAGAGTGCGTATGCCCTTCTCCCTCAGTGGGGCCAGGGCAGCCTCTGCAAACTTGGTAAAGACATGAGGGGACAGGGACAGACCAAAGGGGAGGACCTTGTATTGGTATGGTTGTCCCTCTTAAGGCAAACCGAAGAAAGGGTTTGTGTCGAAGAAGGATCGATATGTGAAAGTAGGAATCCTTCAGGTCGATGGCCGCGAACCAATCCTGACGTCGTACTGACGCCAGGATGTGCTTCTGTGTTAACATCCTGTAAGGCTTTGTTTAAGGCATGCAGATCAAAGATTGGGCGCAATCCTCCCCCTCTCTTGGGTACGATAAAATAAGGGCTGTAAAAGCTCTCGTGCAACTTGGCTACGGGGACTGGCTCAATTGCTCCCTTCGCCGCCCGGTGGACGGAGGCACCCTCGCCCCTCACCGTAGAGGATGCCACTGAACCTGGGCGGGCGTCTAGCAAACTGGAACACGTAGCTGAGGCGAATCATCCTAATGAGCCACCGTAAGGGGCTGGAGAGCGCTAACCAGGTCTACAGCCCCCACGACAGCAGCACCAAGGGGACGACTGGACTTACCGTGCCCGGGCAGGGAGGTTCACAGCAAGGCAGAGCAGGTGCCCCACCTGGAAGACAGCCCAGGGGGAAGTGCTGTTCCGCAAGCCCGCAATGGTGGCCAGTGACTGGGGCGGGTGAGCAACCCCAGAGACCAGCATACTTACCTATTTGCCGGCTGTCTCTCGACGGAGAACGAGGGAACGGGAGGTACTCACATTCGCCTGATTGACCATAAAGACTGCCAGCGCCTGGACATTATGAGTACGCTGGCCCAGGGTGCCGAGGCCCAGGGGGCACACAGGGATAGAATGCTCACCACGCGCTGGCCCAGAGGCGATGGTGGGGGTGGAGAGATCACCCAGGCCAGACCGGTCGAAGGCAGTCACCTCATCCCTGGGCTGCCCATGTCAGGGCTGCCTCGAAGCCCATCTGGGGTTCTTGGGGGCCAACTAATGGGGAGGTGGAACCGACTTCCCACGGAAGGATCTCTTTCTCTGAGGCCGGCGTACGGACTCTGATGGTTTGGGAGCCGGGGCCGGCACCACAGGGGAACGGCTCTGGTGAGAAGCAGACAGGGCGTGAGACTTCAGAGGCCTGGAGGTGGCCGAGTCATGCCACAAGATGTGCTTAATCGCCTTGGTCTGCTTTCTCACCGTCGAGAATTGATGGGTGAAATCCTCAATGGTGTCGCTAAAAAGCCCCCCTTGGGAGATGGGCACATCGAGAAAGCGGACTTCCTCAGAGTCACACATCTCCACAAGGTTGAGCCACAGGTGCTGCTCTTGGACCACAAGAGTGGACATCGTCTGGCCCAGGGCACGCGCTGTGACTTTCGTCACCCGTAAGGCGAGGTTGGTCGCAGTACGCAGTTCCTGCATCAGCCCTGGGTCGGTTCTACCCTCGTGCAGATCTTTCAGCGCCTTGGCCTGGTGGACCTGCAGGATAGCCATGGTGTGCAGGGCAGAAGCCGCTTGACCCGCGGCCTTGTAAGCCTTCGTCATTAATGAGGAAGAGAACTTACAGGCCTTGGAAGGGAGCCTTGGTCGGTCGCGCCAGGCGGCTGCGTCCTGCAGGCATAAATGCACTGCTACAGCATGCTCTACCTGGGGGAGCTTGACATATCCCTTAGCCGCTCCACCGTCAAGAGTAGTCAGGGTGGACAAGCCCACGAAGCGTGTACGGGCAGAAAAAGGTGCCTTCCATGACTTTGTTAACTCCTCGTGCACTTCAGAGAAGAAAGGCACCAGGGCAGGGCGCGGCCGTGAGTCACGCTCCGAGCCCAGAAGCCCATTATCCAGCCACAAACGCTCAGGGCAGGGTGGAGGGTTCCACTTAGCCCGATGTTCGCAGCCACCCAGTCAAGCACGGCTGCCATCTCAGCGTCCGCCTCATCCTGTGCTCTACCGCCCGTGGGCGGGAGCTCAGAGGATTCTTCCGCTTTTGATAGCAGAAGCCCACCTTTAAATGCTGCGACCGAAAGCTCATCCTCGCCACGAGCCGCTAACTACACATTTAATCCGCCCTGAGGCAGACCGCCTATATCGCTCGACAGCTCTTCTGGATAGAACAAGCGTGCTGGGGGATGGGAGGTCCGCGGGGCTGAGCCGGCAGAAATGCTCCCATGTCCACATCCAGATCGCCCGCGGTGCTTGCCGACCCAGCCGGCTGAGCATCAGCCCAGGGCGGACCAGGTTGGGGAACAGCTGCGGTGGCTCCTTGCTTCATAAAGAAGGAAGTGAGCCATGTCTGCAAAGTTCTGATTGTTTTTATGGTGCTTTTTCATCCTTTTTGGAGTTCGACAGATATTAGTCATATTGTAAAAAGCAGCGTGAACATTCTTCTAAATATTTCCTGTCCTTCCTCTTCCTTTTTGAAAGAAAGTCATACAGATTCAAAAATACACGAGGATGAGTAAAAACAGTATATAATGACAGAATGTAAATTTTTGGGTGAACTATTAATGGCTGAGTGGAATAATGGATGTTCTGCCAGAGGAAGATGAGGATATAAGGCCAGGAGCTCTGTGTGCTTCTTAAAATAAATGTGAGCCACTAGGACTGGGGTCAGCACTCTTGCAGACATTAAAACATGATAGACAGACAGCAACCTTCTTACAGATTTAGAGGGTGATACTGAAGGAGCGTCTTTCTTTGGAAAAAAAGTATCTTTACAGGAAGACATAATGATTCACAAATTGTGATGCATCAGCTGACCATATTTAGTCATTTCAACACACTGTGCTTGGCACAAGCTGA
Source organism: Myxocyprinus asiaticus (assembly GCF_019703515.2). NCBI lineage: Eukaryota > Metazoa > Chordata > Actinopteri > Cypriniformes > Catostomidae > Myxocyprinus > Myxocyprinus asiaticus. Next base: position 14,829,738 of record NC_059377.1, on the reverse strand, counting down.
TAGATAACAACATCATCTAAGTATACCAATGCACAAACTGAATAGCACTAAATCCTATTGACATCTGTGCAAAAATCTTTTACACTGTACTTGTATTGAGTCCAAAGAAAGCACCTGCAGTGTAAACATTTCAGCATGAGATTCTGAAAAACCCATGTTCATTTTCATATGATGTAAAATCATTATTTACTGGTTTTAAAACAGTTATTGATAGAGCAGAGCAAGAGACCACAGCTTACATTGAAAATTTACAATGATTTCAGCATCAAATTTACTGGAAGATCGAGCAGACTGTGACTGTCTATTGTTGATACTTTGTTGAAGATCGGATCAAATTTCCTCACCAATTTATGCAGAGGTCCAGTTAAATCCTAAAAGGTTCAGAAATACAGTATATATATATATATATATATATATATATATATATATATATACTGTATATACACACACACACACACACAACTGATGAGCCAGTTCTGTGGTCCTCTGTGTGCCGCCAAAATAGCGCCAACCCGCCAAGGCATGGACTCTACAAGACCCCTGTCGTCCTGTGGTATTTGGCACTAAGACATTAGCGGAGGTGGACCCGCCGTTGATCGGACTTGTTGGTCCATGCTCAATCGGATTGAGACCTGGGGAATTTGGAGGCCAGGGCAACACCATAAACTCTTCATCATGTTCCTCATACCATTCCCAATCAATGTGTGCAGTGTGGCAGGGCGCATAATCCTGCTGAAAGAGGCCACTGCCATCAGTGAATACCATTGCCATGAAAGGGTGTACATGGTCTGCAACGATGTTTAGGTAGGAGGCACCTGTCAAATTGACATCCACATGAATGGACAGACCAGGGTTTCCCAGCAGAACATTGCCCAGAGCATCACACTCCCTCCACCGGTTTGTCATCTTCCTACAGTGCATCCTGGTGCCATCACTTCCATAGGTAAATGGCGCACACATACACGGCCATCCACGTGATGTAAAGAAAAACGGGACTCATCGGACAAAGTGACCTTCTTCCACTGCTCCAAGGTCCAGTTCCGATGATCACGTGCCCATTGTCGGCACTTTTGATGCTGGACAGTTGTCATCTGCGGCAACGCTGCCCCATATGCAGCAGGGTTCGATGCACTGTGTGTTGTGATACATTTCTCCCGTAAACATCATTAAAATATTCTGTGACTTGTGCCACAGTAGACCTTTTGTCGGTTCGGACCAGATGGGATAGCCTTCGTTGCCCTCGTGCATTGATGACCCTGTCTCCGCCGGTTTGTGATAAGTCCTAACCCTAACCATAAACCTAACAATAACTGAGACCAAAACAGAGTTCTTTCATTTACTTTTTTGCAAATGTATTATTTCACTAGCTGGAGATCAAAAGGGATGTGACATCAAAGGCAGAGCAAGGGCAATAAACATTTGTTGCATGGTGTCGTTTGTCCAAATTTAGGTGGGAAAATGTTTTTAACTAGCCGATTTCTTATGAAATCATGTTGTTTACAACATGTAGGTAATACAATTCTTGTTGTCTGACAACTTATTTGTGATTCTCATTCTGGTGTAAACAACCAAATCCTCTGCACTTTCCAGAAGGCAATTTAAAAAAGATTGAATATGCTGAGGTTGCTTTGATTATTTCCATCTCATAGTGTTGACAACTTACTGACATTGTTCTCCACCACTGAAAATATTCATGGAGTTTCTACATGAAGGCTTAAACTTCAGGCCACTGAATATACAGTAAAGGACTTTAAACCATTTTAGAACTCATTATAAATACTTCTCATTACTTTCATATACAGATGACTTTAAAAGAAAATGAATACTTTCTTTGAGGTTCTAGGATTTGTTTGAGGAGCTTAGTGTCTCATTAAAAACTTTTATTTCATTTAAACATCTTTTTTATTTATAGGACACAGAAATGTGGGTGATTCGCTTTATGAAAAATAGATTGGGATATCATAAAGCTCATGAAGGGTTTCATTATTAATGAAAGTGTTTGGAGCGCTCATAAAAGTGGAATTAAAGACATTCACATACACACGCTACCTTTGAAATGATAGTCTGTTAATTTTTAATTGTCCTGTTACATCTGAGATAGACTGCTTTTCAAAGGCAAAGAGAGAATATTGAATATTTTAATTAAATAAATTCAGATTTTTAACTTAACTAACTGTCAAACTCAGTGTAAACTGTTTTTTAGACATTTGCACACTGCATGATGGAAATCATAAACACTGAATACCCATACAATTTAAACTTCACAAAAGTGAAGTTACTGGAACCTTTTCTCTAAACAAATTTACATTGCTTTCACACTAGAGCTTTTGGTGGAGTACATTTGACATTAAAGTTCTGTTCATTTTGGTTTGAAAGCACATAGGGAAGTTAACACAAGGGCTATATCTTAATAAGATTTGTAGACAAAAGTCCAATTGTGCAAATATGTGTTTTCTCTAGCAGAGGTTCTGCCTGTTGGTTTCAAACACCTAGTTCAAAAACCTCTTAAATTAGAATAATGTTTGTGAATTTAACCCTTAAAATAAATTATTAGTGTCATCATATTTTAGTTATAGCTCTTGGGTAAACAAGCAAACACTGGCATACATTCAGATAAGCGTCAACTATATTTTGAAGGCAGATTTTTACCAAAACGTTTAAATATGTTCTAAAGACAAATACATGTTTTAATGAAAGTCAGGCTGTGGCATGTTGTCAAAAAATTTTCGGGGCAGGTTGTCACTTGCATTTTAGATGACGTAACAGTACATCCCTCTATAGTCCAAATATATTCTAGCATCTTATTTTTAGAGGTTTTTGGTTCAATATTACAAACTTCTGTTTTGTCAGAATTGAGAAGAAGGAAATGTCTAGACATCTAATCTTTCATTTCATTGATACACTCTGCTAACTTGGAGAATTGGGAAATTTCATTGAGTTTCAAGGAAATATAAAGTTGGGTATTGTCTGTGTAACAGTGAAAACTAATTCCATGGTTCCTGATAATGTCTCCCAGGGGAAGCATACAGTATATAAGGAGAAAAGCAGAGGCCTTAAAACTGATCCCTGTGGCACTCCATACTTAACTTTAGCTTGATATGACAATTCCTCATTTACACAGACAAAGTGGTAGCAGTTGGATAAATAGGACCTAAACCAAGCTAATGCCTGTCCACAAATGGCAACATAATTCTCAAGCCTATCCAAGAGAATGTTGTGATCTATGGTGTTGAAGACAGCACTAAGTTCTAAAAGCACTAGAAGAGAGATACAGTCGCGGTCAGATGATAAAAGCATGTCATTTGTAACTCTGATAAATGCAGTCTCTGCACTATGATGGGGTCTAAATCCTGACTGAAATTCTTCACAGATAACATTTCTCTGTAAAAATGAACATAGTTGGGGGGACACAAACTTTTCTAGTATTTTAGACATAAATGGGAGATTTAAGATTGGTCTACAATCAGCCAACTCTCCAGGTTCATGCTGTGGTTTCTTGAAATGGGGTTTTATAACTGCCAGCTTTAAGTTTCTTGGGACATGTCCTAAAGATAGCAAGGAGCTAATAACTGTGAGAAGAGGTTCTGAGATTACAGGAAAACCCTCTTTCAGGAGCTTAGTAGGTATAGGATCTATCATAATTTTGTTGCTTTTGATGCTTTTATACGTTTTGTTAGCTCTTCCTGACCAGTGACAGAGAAGGACTGAAGTTGCTGGTAGGGAATAATATGAGCTACTGTCTTCAGAAAAGAAAAGGTAGAAAAGGAAGTCCTGCCTTTCAGGTAAAAGAGCCAATCACATTTTAGAGAAGGACATTGCCTGTCAGTTAACTCAGGGACGTGCATGTGTATTAGCTGGACCAGCCTTAAAAATAGCGGGGGGTTTTCTTCATCTGAGCTAAAGATGCACAATTTATGATACCATTGTTGTCAGATTTACTGCATATTTGAAATATGTTCTTTGATCATAATCTTGACCAAACATTTTGGAGACTTCAGTTTTTCCCCATTCAAGTAGGAAAAAATAGCTGTTCTTGTATGTCCCTTGTATCCACAGGAAATAAAAAAAAATGCAAGGAGCATTCCAAAGATGGCCACTGAATGGACTGACTTGCCTTGAAAGGGACTTTTCTTTATTTCCTCAGTGGAACACAAAATGAGATGCTAGGCACAATATAGCCTCAGTCACCAAAAGATCCAGTGAAAGTGAATGGTGACATCTCCAAGTCATACGGGTTTGAAACAACATGAGGGTGAGTAAATGATGACAGAATTTTTATTTTTTTTATTTTTTTTTAGGTGAACTTTTCCTTTAAGTAGATCATTTAAGAATGGTTTATTAGATTTTAGATGTGCTTAACCATCAACATCTGCCTCAGTAACCACAGTCTGTTTCCTTCTCTGCAGTATATGTGCATTTCCTTGCTGAAATACGACTGTTTTCCTGTGCTCTCTCAACGACCGCGTGAATCATCCAATCTGATTCCTACCACCTGGAGTGGCATCACATGCCATTTCCTTCTGCCTAATGGTTCATTTCTTAATACCCCAAACTCTAGTAATGAGATTCTAATGTGCTTCACACTAACGACTAAAAGCTTCTCTCTTCCAAGTGGATGGACAGCCTGTACGTAACTGGTACTTGTGTAGCTTCAGGTACTTTTTATCTGAAAGCTTGTGAATTTCCCACATTTGGTATATTTTATGAAAACATTTTGGGGGCAATTTAACTAGAGTTGTGGCACTTTTGTATGCATTATCTCTGCACAAAAACCTGAGTAGTTTCACTAACCACCCACAATCCAGATTAACCAAGCGCTAAATGTTACACCTCCAGAAAGCGGTAAACAGAATTTTGTTAGTATTTGTGTATATTTTCCATTGATCATGGCAGCAGTTATTTATCAAATGATGATTAAACAATGTAGCATTATTACCAGGCATATGGTGTAGTCAAGTGCACTTTTTAAATTTTATATTGCCGATTCAAGTGCCTGGATCACAGTGGTAGAGTGATTCTTTACAGTCCTAGTAAGTATGCCAAATTGTGATAATCTGCTGCATCCTCCACAACCTAGCACTCTGAACAATCTGAAAAATCTGAGATAGGCTGTGGAAATTGTGTTTAACACACTGCTACCTGATCTGCATAACTATTTTAGTGAATCGTGTGCTAAAATAACAAAGACAATGCATGCAAACAAATAACGCTATCACTGGACGTCAATTGTCAAGTATGAATTGCATGGCTATTAATGTAACAAATTTTTTTTTAGGCACAAGTGTCACCACCACATATTTGATTTTGTTAACTGTATTGTAGGGCTTTACTGGTTGTTGAGATCAGTGTTACTATCAGAAATAATTAATAATTATTTCTGTAGTTATTAATCAATATTTAAATTAATTAATTGGATCTAACTCATTAAAACCTCATATGGGACTCCAATAAATGTAGTGTGCTACGTTTAGGAGCAAGTTTGGTTATTAGCAATAATTAATAATTATCAAAGATAATTATTAATTATTAAAATCAATGGAACATTGATGAGAATCAATGTTAGCTTTTTTAAATCCTTTAAATCAACAGTTATCAAAGATAATCACTAATCATTAACATCGATGAAACATTAATTAAAATTAACACTAGCTTGTTGATCATTCAAATTCAATCAAAGATAATTATCAATTATCAAAAATCAACAGAATATTAATAAGGATTAACATTGACGGGGCACCACCCTGGAATCAGGGACTAATAACCGAATATTAAAACAGTCTCAATATTAGATTGTTTTCTTAGGAAAATCGACATCCGAAGAATATCGATTTTCGGGAAAAAAAACAATGAATGAAGGTTTGAATCCGAGCACTGACATCCCGTCAGCACGACACAGGCGTATGCAAAACAAACCAAAACACTTCTCTTTGTAATATAAACAAAAGTTTATTTATGCAGTAATATCAATTAATAATTAATACAATGCAGTCAATAAACTTCCGACTTACAACTACAAACTAAACAGTGATATGATTAGATATAGGAATAAAAATAATCCTATAACACATAAGGTGTGTGTGTGTGTGTGACAGTGTGTGTGTGTGTGTGTGTGTGTGTGTGTGTGTGTCAGTGTGGTTAATGAGAGAGAGAGAGAGAGAGATGATTAAGTGACAGCCCGAAAGCTGATTTCGCGATAGCTGGAGATAAAGCAGCCGTGTTCATCACTCAGAGACGCGGTTTTACGAGCGGGGCTCGTAAAAGTCCCTTGTTATCTGACTCTTTAATGGATGAACTCAGTTGCTGTCTCACCCGCGATGGCGAAAATGCACAACAGTCCAATTTGGTTGGACCACAATACAGCAAAACAAATTCGTGATAATAAATACCCTGAGTATTAATAATGAGCGGACATGGCGGTCCGTAAACTGTACAAGCAAAAACCTTTAAACACAAGAATAGCACACTATAATATTCTATCTCTGCCCAGACGTAAACCTCTTACTTGAATCGCATGAGGACACAGGTAGAATGTGTTTTCCTCCGTCATTTAACTTTGACCCGGTTCCTTGAGGCTCGGGTGATGACGGGGGCCGTTTCCTCGCGCTGTCGGCGGGCGGTACGGCTGTTGATTCTCGGCGGGCTGGCGGAGAACTCAGAAATGTCGACTTGATTGAAGATGGAAGAGAAATCTTTAATCTCTTCACTTCTGTAGGCCAACGGATGAAGATGCGAATTGCTCGGCGGTCTCCTTCGGATCCGTTAGAGTGTTCGGTTGAACACAGAGTAATCTCAACTCATCCAGTGAGATGGAGATTGTATGGCTACAGTTTCAAGTCGGACATTACTTCCTTAAGCCACAAGGTTGCACCAGAGAGCAGTAAAAAGCTACGTCCGTATTCGGTGAACTAAGTCGCTGGAAGCAACTCTGGAAGCATTTCAGAATTATTTGAAGTCCTGATGATGTCATGTTTGAGGGACGTTCTGTGGTGTGCCTCATCCAATAGGAGTTGAGAGCTCGATCCTTTAGAGGGCAAGGCTTCATGGATCTGTAGTCTGTTTTGGACTCCCTTTGTTTGATTTTGGCGCGATTTTTATCAGTAAAATTTACGACTTAGAAGGAGGGGGCTTGAGGAATGTTTTTTTATGACTGTTAGGCCTGCCTTTGTCTTCTATCTGAATACATGAGGCCCAACAGTATACAGTAGTCAAGACCACCAGAGGGCTATATGGCACATTTCCTACAAGCCCAGGTGTTGGAGACATGTGATGGCTAAAACAATGAGAACCAGCCACATAGACACACAGGAGATGTGGGGTAACTGCTGACTGGTGAGTTTTTGTTCTGGGGATTAACATGATGCATCAACAGCACATTTCACTAATTCCACAAACATTCCTATAACACAGCACAGCTGCAGCACATCAGACAAAATACTTCAATTCACACACACTGTATATCCAGTGCATTTATTTATTGTGTTTTGCATTTGTATTATTTATCTGTAATTAATTGTATTTCAAACAGCCCCCATTCCCCATTTTTCTGTATCATAAGTATACCATTTTGGCATGTTTTATGCCAATTTTGGTGTATTTTATATTATTTTGTTATGTGTTGTGACAAATCAACTTAACCTACAGTATGGAGGGCCAAATTACTCAAAATTAAACTATTAAATATATATATATTTAATTTTATATATATATTTAAATCAAACAAAACATAACAATTATTAAATTAATAATTAAATCACTAAATAAATCAATAAATGTCATTTGTATATCATTTTAGCACTAGTTTGTATCCATATTAATTTCAGCATTATCTTTGGATTGATTTTTCATTTATGCTTTAGCTTTGTGTATTTTCAGTTATGGGCATGTCACTTTTCAAAGTCGGATGTAAGCAAATTGTTAGCAACACCCTTGTACCACTCAGAACTCCTTGGCAAAAGAAACGCCCTGGCAACCATCCACAACACTTTAGTATTGTGGCACTGAGTTTTGCACAAGCACTACTCACATTTCTTCACAGAATATAAAAATCTAGTTACTACATAAATGTATTAATTGCATTTAAATCTCATTTCCTTCATTTGATTCTCAAATATCTTCTAGAAAGACAGGGGGAAAAGAAAGCTGTTTATTTTGTAGATGTAGAAAGTAGGCTATATGGAGGAATCTCACAAACTGATATGGACGTGGCTACTTGCAGGGAGGCCAGCGCTCTTGTTTTAAGCATGTGTGTGCCAGAACCAGAGGTGAAACTTAAGGCCTGCCAAGTCGATTTCAGCCGTGCTCATAGTCACAGCCTTTGAAGACATATCTTCTAGCCTTTAGGTTTTGGCAGGCTTCTTTATAATAATGCCTTTTGCTAAATATATACACCCATAGCCATACAACACAATGACTCACCATCTCCAGTAATCCAGTTAGTGGATTCTCCTCATGCATAAACACACAGTTAATCACAACAGCTATTGCTCTTCACAGTGTAATATGAATACCACGGTCAAGCAGCAGCTCATTTTCTTTCTATTTTGTCTTAAAACCAATATTAAATCTCTCATACCACAGCTTGACCACAAGTGAATTGCATATATGGAAGTAGGATGTAGGAACACTCATTTTGTTGTATTAAAGGGATAGTTCACCAAAAAATATAAATTCTGTCATAATTTACTCAGTCTTGTCGCTCCAAACCAGCATGGCCTTTATCAGAATTGATGTCAATGGTAACTGGTCAGGTTACATTTCATGTCGTGTCATATAAAAAAAAAATTGCTTTATTCAAATGGTTGTGGACAGCAGAGGGCAATAATTTTAGTGAATAATGACTTCATTTCAGACTGTTCCTCCCACAAAGCTATAGTATAGTATTTAGTAGACTTGGAATATAGTGTACAAGTCATATTTTATTATACTTTTATGTGGGTTTCATTTGTCATTTTGAAGCTAGCTGAGTCCCTTTCACTTTCATTACATGGAAAAGAGTGGCCAGTACATTCTTCAAAATTTTTGTTCCACTTTCATCTATTAGGGACGATAGATTTTTCCTTCACCCTCCTAAGTGTGAAATAACATGTTGCTTTGTTTCCATGGAGAAACAAATCCAAAGGGAAAATTAATCATTTAGACATTGATCAAATTTAAATGGTCTGATTTCTTGATTAAGGCCCAGATATACTTCATACGATATCAAAGAACGATTGGGTATAATGTCATTTAGAACAAAATCTGGCCAAAAAGAAGGTGGTTTTGTATTTGTTTTGGTGGTTCTTAACAGCTAACCAGGGCGAACTTTTAGGAAAGAATTTTACCGGCTGCTAAACACCTTCTTGCTGCCATTGGTCCACATCATTGGTAGGTGTGACCTGAAGCTCCACCTACTACTTTGTTTACATTTTTCAGTCAGTATTCAACATGAACACACCGGCATGCAAGACCATGTCATGCAATTTTTTAGTTTTTTTGTTTAATTAGTCTACAAAAGGAATCAAATCTACTCAAATACTCTCAAGTGCCCATTCATTCATGTGCCATCCGCAGCGAAAGCCATTCACACATCTTCCCAAAGTAAGATATCTTTTCATCATTCTTTTGTCTTTATTCTGCTCATTAACACTCTTTTATACACTGATCTTTGCAGTAGTAATATTATGGCCGCATACTGTATAGCATGTTAGCACATTAGCGTTATAACATTCACAAGCCCGTTACGTGGCTGTGAAATAGCCTGTTATTGTCTTCCTCACTGCTAGGGGTGCAAGAGTGTCTAAATTCTTGTATAAGTAGAGGTGTGAAGTAGAGGAAGTGGTACAGCATGTGGAGTTGGAAGCATGGCTTGCTAGCTGTGCTCTAACACTTTAGAAGTCCTTGTTGAGAAATGATTGTTTTATGCTTAAAAAGGACTTTTCAATCTATGTTTTCAAGTTATGTGCAATCTGCATACAAGTTGCCTTCTACTGCTACTCTCATGTCTTGAATTCTATACTGCCCTGAGCTTTAGTTAAGAGGCATGGAATTATCTGGATTAAGAGGATACATTTTTGTTTGAGGATATCTGCCACATTACATCATTACAAGACTTCAACCGGCATCAGATAAGACTATAGCACTCACTGAATCACTCATCATTCACTATCTTCTGCCATCACTGAACTAGGGCTAAAACGATTGGTCAACGTTATCGACAACATCGACAATAAAAAATTGTCTACAAAAATTTCCATTGTCGAATAGTCATTTGATCTCATTTAACGTAACATGAGATCATATGAAACTAATGAGGGCGTGCGAGAGGAACACCAACCGCAGCTTGTGCCTGATTGAGGAGAGGAAGAAAACACAGCTCACAGTCCAGACTTTCCAAACAGCTTCAGGTGATGTAGATCGCAAAGTATTAAGAAATTATCTAAAAATACAAAATAAGTAAATACAGAAGCACTGTCATATAAAAATAAGCAGAAATAAGCAGAGCCGGAGCTTAAGCAAAACTTGCATGTTGAGCATCTTTAAAGGAAACACCCCGGCGTTACATATTTAATGCGTTATAGGTTTAAAGGAAGCAGGTCATGTAAATAACTTCAAACTCCGAAACTGGCATTTCTTTGTGCGGTCAGCGCCTCTTCTAAGTTGCGCAAAGTGTCCCAATCTATGGGGGAGAGATTGAAACTGCACCCAGCTGATGCACACTTCGACTTGGGGACGCTCATCCCTTGAGAGCATGCGCTTGTTGCAGCTAGATTATAACGTGATGCTCACAACTTATTGAATCATAATATATGTCACTGTGCATTTCTTATCGTGAAGAAAATTGGCAATATGCAGCTTTATTAATAAGAGAGAGTTTTTTTTTTTTTTTTTTTTTGAGTTAAAGTTGGATTGAAGTGAACAAAAAGGTGAGAGAGGGTAGTCTTCGCCCCATTATACACTGAAACAAAATACATTTTTGATTTGTTTTTGGCTTGTTTTCCAATATAAATATTTAAAACTCCTTTAAAACAATGTACAGTTACTTTAACAGCTATCCTGCAGAAGAAAAAATTGTTATCTAAGAATGTTGAATATAATATTAAAAATACAAATATTTTAAAATAGCTAAAAGTCCTTTAAAAAAAGATGCACTCACCTGCAGCATATAAGATATTTAGACTTGCTTTTAGAGAATAGGTCTTGAATATTAGTATATTTTGTCTTCACTGCACTGGCAGTAGTATAACCAAGTGAAATAAAAAGTACACTTATATACAAAATACACTTATATTTAAGAGACATTCTCTTAAAGCAAGTCTAAATATCTTAAATGTTGCTTCTCAAGTAAATGTATCTTGTTTTAAGGATTTTTAGACCATTTTAAATGGAAAACAAGACAAAAACACTTGATAACAACAGGACTTTTTGCAGTGAATTTTTTATTGAATTAAACTTAATTTTTTTTATTTTTATTTTTATTTTTATTTTTATTTTTTTATTCAGTGAATGTCATTGAGAGGTATTTTTAAAAGATGATTTTGTCCTCTTTATTGTTAGCAAGCACGTTTAATACAATGGGCACAAGCTGAATAGTCAGTTTATAGCTAATGATTAATTGTTGAAATAACTGCCCGAATAATCATTCTAATAATCCTTAGATTAGTCGATTATCAAAATATTCATTAGTTGCAGCCCCACACTGAACTGTTTCATACTGGATTCAATGGCTTCATTGCTTTGCATTTTGTCATGTTTTGATTTCATGTATGTTATTTTGTTTGAATTGAGATGTATTGTTTATACCATTGATTTTTGTTTATTTTTCTTATTCAAATTCTACATAAAAAATCTGGTCATTCATTCATTTGGCATTCCTATTTCTTACATGTTTGGTGGACAACATAAAGTGCTATAGATCCCCCCTTTATTTATCTTATAGCTGGTTTTGAGTTTAAAAAGACTCAAGACAGTTATAGCGTCATGAATTCAGAATCTAAACAAGGCGAATTAAACATTTTCTACTGCATATATATTACTTTAAATCATCATCGAGTGGTTAAAACAGCTTCTTTTACTGACCTCATGTGAATTCTACTCGTAGAATGAGGCATAAAGTCATTGATAACACATTTTAATGTCACATTAGATTAGGTTTTACATGTAGCGTCCTCGTATTTAAATGCTCCTCTAAACGCCTCGCAAACAGTACCATTGCTTGGCTGTTTTGAACTGCTTTTTACCCCTGAATGAAGAACAAAGAAGAACTTCTCTGGAGTATATCGAGGCCTTTAGGGGCCAAGCACTAAAGTTGTGTAGGGACCTAATCTGTATGTTAGTTTTCTTATTAGTTTTACATTCACAATTGATTTGAGGGGTCATAACATTACTGTGCTTATTGTTGTTTATAATGCACATGTATAAATAAAACACATTGTTTTGAGTTCAAAGTTCCAGTTTCAGTATTATGGGATACACAATTGTTTTTACCTCTAAACAGGCTTTCTTAAAGAGCAAGACACATTGTACATATTGTGTTATCCTTTCCTTTCTCAGCCTGTTATACATATTGGAAATATTGAGAACAGATAACAATGTCTGAGAAAACCATAAATGCAAAAGAGCAGCCAATGTCTATTTATAATTCAAAATTAGTCAGCAATGAGAGAGGGTAATCTCTCTTCCTGAGCCTTAGTTAGTAAGTTGCCGTTTAACAAACATAATACTCATTTTAATTGTAACTGAAATGCAATTCACTAATTCCAAAAATTGTACCCCTGGAGCAACCTGCAGGGCATGACAGTAATCTCAAGAACTCTTAAATTCCTGATTCTCTATCACTTGGGAATTAACCTACAACTTCTATGTCAGAAGCCATTTTTTTTCATATTGGCTCATCATAACATGGTTGGGTGGGTGGTGTAGCATAGTGGTCAAAGAACTTGAAGGTTGGTGACCTAAAGGTTGTAGGTTAAGAGCCCATAAGGGGTGAACCATGAGCTACCAACACTGTGACCTTGAGCAAAACACTTAAAGTCAACATGAAACAGCATTCGCACCCATTACACTTCTGTAATGTGACATATTCCAAAGTGAAACAAGATATTTAATGAGGGGAAAAAATGTAGGGCAAGACTTGCTTTTATCCTTACCAGAAATGTGCCAGGTGGTTGAATGGGAGCGGGGTGAAAATGTATAGGACTTGGTGGCGTCAGCCGAAAAGGAAAGACGTTTTAGAGGTGGAGCGAGTTATTTTACTATAACTACGTTTCCATCCAAGGATTTTTTGCAAATTTTTTTTTTAGCGCATCAAAATAAAGCTGATGGAAATGCAAATTATCGCTAAAATTTCACAAGTGTCAACATAATATTTTTCCGTTTAACTCTAGCGCATAAACTCTATGTCGATACATCAAATGTCGCGAAAAACTGGTTTGGAAACACTTTTTGTCAAGAAAATTGCCATTAACGCAAAAAGTAGTGTCACATGATAGAATTTACCCCAATTGTTAGCATGTGTTAATCATGAAGACAAGGTATAGGATCCTTGAAAGCCAATTTATTGTATGTGATTATGGATTGATCTTAACGGCATAAAGATCCGATCACTGCATAACATAACACTTCCAGGAGTGCCGACACAAATATCTCGTATCATGAACATCGACAAGTGCACTGTTTGTGATTAATTTAATCATGGAAGACATCCGTTTATTTATTAAAGTTGCTTTTGTACACCATTCAAAATAATAGACAGCAGTCACGGAATTAGCCCACAATAAAAAATAAAAAAATAAAAAAACATATATAACATATATATATATATATATATATATATATATATTCACTGTGCTTTTTTGGAACACTAAAATATAACCCAATTCTATTAAATTATTGTTTAGTTTACTTTTGAAAAAATACTGGCAAAATTCCCTGTATTAAATTAAATAATTACCAAATGAAAAATGCATAAAATTAAAACAAATAAATTACCAAAAGAAAAAAATTATATTTTTAGACCTATATATGCCTTTTCTTTCACAAACTTAAATTAGCTGTGCCCTGTTCTGTAGACGAATAAAGTCGGCTGAATGACATTTTCTACACTTCAAGCCTATAAACTATCAGAACTATTTGTCCAATGTGGAGTTCACTTTCAGAAAATGAGCTTTTGAGCATTTTAAAACTTTTAAATATTTGAAATCTAACCTTCTTTACCTCGGATCGCATTTGCTGAGCTTCTTCAGAAAATGTAAATTGCATTATGACACTAATTAATTTTAGATGATAATCAAGTTCAGTTGGTCGTTAAAAGTTGTGGGACAAATATACGGGACATAATGTAATTGTGATGGCAATGCTTTAGATTAGATGATTGTTCAAAATAGCCTATTGAAAATCAGGAATGTATCATATCTGTAAACCCTGATATTATACCGCATCAATTTTTCTTAAATAGTTGTGCACGCAGCATATAGACATCGATGGATGGTCCTTATGTAGCGGAACACCAGACGCACCAGAGGACCAACCCCAAATAAGGACAAATACCAGTAGTGCCTTTTTTTGGGTGTTTACTGCAAGCATAAAATGGGACAGCTTTACAACAAATGTCTTTGTTCTTGTTTCACAATCTCTCTTCAGAATGTTTCACACAGACTCCTATTACAAATTTTGTTTTCTTCACAGTATCTTAAATTGTTCCACTTAATAAAATGCATAACCCCAAAGGTATATTTTTATATAGAATTAACAATATTTATGAATACTGAACATTAATAAAACAATAATAAAACAAAATGAACACAATAACTCACACCTGCAAGCATACAATGGGACAGCTTTACAACAAATGTCTTTGTTCTTGTTTCACAATCTGTAAATACATCATTTAGTTAGTACATTGTCCCATCTTCTCATATGCAGGCAACTTACAATACTAAAGTCACAATTCACAGTTTCAATTTCTTTACTTTGACCATATAGTCATGAACTACATTACCCAAAATGCACCGTGGATTACTGGCGCGCATTTCACTCTTTGAGCGATGAATTAACCACTAATTTTACCACAACGAAATGAAATAAAACTCAAATTAACATTAACAAGCCTCTTCAATCTTATGAAAATGAACATAGGACATAAATTGATACGTCAGAAGTACCGTTCATAGAAATACCATCGCACGTTTAAAGCGATACAATTTATGTCAAGTGTTAAACATGTACAACCTTTAATTGTACACACAACCGGGTCAACAACAGTATTACCAAAGTATTTTGTTCTGATTTCATTGTAACTTCTATTTAATATACTCTATGAACATGTTCGAATTTTCCATTGACAGAGACGAACACCTCTCTTCAGAATGTTTCACGCAGACTGACGTGTGCAGCACCAGGGGAATATACCATTGATCAAGGTGGGGGTATTCCACATCGGCAACACAAAAGAACATAAACATAAACAAATACATGCAGTACAAGGAAGTAGTGCGATATAATGTGTGATAAACACCGAGATTAAATGCTGTGTAAAACAGTCGCAATTTCCATTCTGCATAAATTTTATATATACTCCTAACTCCTCCCCTATAATGAAATGATGGACCATCCCTTAGTCTTCCTGCACCTGGCTAAGAACCAAAGTTTTTCTTAAACAAAGTGACAAAATAAAGTTTGATGAATTATAACACTTTTTACATCATTACACTTATACTAAGACCGAAAGTTTCCCCCACTACTTGATGCGGGTTGCCAGATTGAACAGGACCATGACGATTCGCTTTCGGGTCGGAACAGGTGGCAACCTGCGATAGGCGCAACATCAGTACCAATATTACAGTCCAATCAGAAGGGCAGCAGCTCCCTTTTGATTGCAATTCCTCATCTCCTGATTGCTTTTATTTGTGAAATTATAATGACAGTAAGCTGGCTAATTTCAATGAATTGTCTCAATACTCTCCCCATTTTACCAAAACTTAGGAGGAAAAAAAAAAAATAGGGACATCTGGGAGGCGAATTAGCGATAAACACACATTTCTGAATGGAAACAGCTTAAGGGCACATTTTTTTTTATTTTTATTTTTATTTT
Source organism: Myxocyprinus asiaticus (assembly GCF_019703515.2). NCBI lineage: Eukaryota > Metazoa > Chordata > Actinopteri > Cypriniformes > Catostomidae > Myxocyprinus > Myxocyprinus asiaticus. The sequence continues at coordinate 14,813,672 of NC_059377.1, read as the reverse complement.
TATTTATTTTTTTATTTTTTTTTTTTTTTTTTTGTGCTAAACCAAAACCTATGCGACAAAGTGTTTTTTTTTTTAGGCATGACGTCATCACGCACACCATATTTATCGATAAAAGGCAATTTGATTGGAAACAGGCAGAAGACAGCAAATTTCGCAAAACATTTTTTACGCATTTTCACTTTGTCAATAACAAAATAGCGAGAAAAGTGGATGGAAACCAGGCTTATGATGAAAGATTTTTCTTTAAAAAATTAATAAATAAATGTGTACAAGTGAATGGTTTACAACAGTGCCCGAATTGATTCCAGTCTTATGGGGGGTCCCCACACCTTGAGGTTTTGAGCTGGGACGTGGAGCGAGTTATTTTACTATGATGAAAGATTTTTCTTAAAAAAATAAATTAAAAAAATGTGCACAAGTGAATGGTTTACAACGGTGCCCGAATTGATTCCAGTCTTATTGGGGGTCCCCACACCTTGAGGTTTTGAGCTGGGACGGGGAGGGTCTTGATTGGGGGGTGTTACACTTAGTGGTATTTAGGGGCACAGTTGGTGTTCATGCAACCTGGTTGGTGCAACTGGTAATGTATCAAAACAGAGCATGCACACATAAAGTACTTTAGAATTAATTAACAAAACATTCTTCATACATGACAAAGGACATCTTCTCTGATAAACCTTTTTCAAATTATTATTTCTTAAATTAACCTTACAGGCAGCACCAAACTACATCAGTCACTAATAAACTAATAATATATTGATGACACTATACTTCCATTTGTCATTAACAAACATATACTGTTGGTAGGCCTAATTCTTAACAGATCAGTAGCTAGTTCATCAACATTTAAATCTTTGAAATCAAACTTTCATGACATTCATAAATACATTAATGTATTTTCAGCTTTAACTGTCTATTAAGCATTGTATAATGCAATAATGCTTAATGGGTTATTCATGAAAGTTCTACAATGTTAATATATTTTATATGACATAAACTACTAGAGAGAAGCAACTCTGTAAAGTCTGAATATGAGGTTTTTTTTATTGTTTTTCTATGAAAATAAGCACCAGACCAGTGGTTCTCAACATTTTTTACCTTGAAGCACCCTCTACTTACAGTTGAAGTCAGAAGTTTACGTACACTTAGGTTGAAGTTATTAAAACTAATTTTTTAACTCCACAGATTTAATTTGAGCAGACTATAGTTTTGGCAAGTCGTTTAGGACATCTACTTTGTGCATGACACGAGTATGTTTTCCAACAATTGTTTACAGACAGATTTTTTCACTTTTAATTGACTATATCACAATTCCAGTGGGTCAGAAGTTTACATACACTAAGTTAAATGTGCCATTAAGCAGCTTGGAAAATTCCAGAAAATGATGTCAAGCCTTTAGACAATTAGCCAATTAGCTTCTTATAGGAGGTGTACTGAATTGGAGGTGTACCTGTGGATGTATTTTAAGGCCTACCTTCAAACTCAGTGTTTCTTTTCTTGACATCATGGGAAAATCAAAAGAAATCAGCCAAGACCTCAGAAAAAAAAATTGTGGACCTCCATAAGTCTGGTTCATCCTTGGGAGCAATTTCCAAATGCCTGAAGGTACCGCGTTCATCTGTACAAATAATAGTACTCAAGTATAAACACCATGGGACCACACAGCCATCATTCCGCTCAGGAAGGAGACGCATTCTGTCTCCTAGATATGAACATAGTTTGGTGCAAAAAGTGCAAATCAATCCCAGAACAACAGCAAAGGACCTTGTGAAGATGCTGGAGGAGACAGGTAGACAAGTATCTATATCCACAGTAAAACTAGACCTATATTGACATAACCTGAAAGGCTGCCCAGCAAGGAAGAAGCCAATGCTCCAAAACCACCATAAAAAAGCCAGACTACATTTTGCAAGTGCACATGGGGACAAAGATCTTACTTTTGTAGAAATGTCCTCTGGACTAAAGAAACAAAAATTTAACAGTTTGGCCATAATGACCATCGTTATGTTTGGAGGAAAAAGGGTGAGGCTTGCAAGCCGAAGAACACCATCCCAACCGTGAAGCATGGGGGTGGCAGCATCATGTTGTGGAGGTGCTTTGCTGCAGGAGGGACTGGTGCACTTGACAAAATAGATGGCATCATGAAGAAGGAAAATTATGTGGATGTATTGAAGCAACATCTCAAGACATCAGCCAGGAAGTTAAAGCTCGGTCGCAAATTGGTCTTCCAAATGGACAATGACCCCAAGCATACCTCAAAAGTTGTGGCAAAATGGCTTAAGGACAACAAAGTCAAGCTAGTTGAGTGGCCATCACAAAGCCCTGACCTCAATCCAGTAGAAAATTGTGGGCAGAACTGCAAAAGTGTGTGCGAGCAAGGAGACCTACAAACCTGACTCCGTTACACCAGTTCTGTCTGGAGGAATGGGCCAAAATTCCAGCAACTTATTCTGAGAAGCTTGTGGAAGGCTACCCAAAACGTTTGACCCAAGTTAAACAATTTAAAGGCAATGCTACCAAATACTAACAAAGTGTATGTAAACTTCTTACCCACTGGAAATGTGAGAAAATAATTAAAATCTGAAATAAATCATTCTCTCTACTATAATTATTCTGACATTTCACATTCTTAAAATAAAGTAGTGATCCTAACTGACCTAAGACAGGGGATGTTTTCTATGATTAAATGGTCAGGGTATCTGCATCCCTGACCAAAGTTCAGTTTTCACTGCAGAGGCAAACACTCTTCTACTGGCACTGAAGTTTATTGAGACTGCTCCAATTTTTTTTTTTTTTAATAATAACTGATTCAACATCATGTCTTGAAGCATTGAAAGCTACTAAAACTGATCACCCAACAATCGTGAAGATTTTAATCAAACTGTCATCTCTTGAAGCAAAGAGTCTTAATGTTATTTTCTGCTGGGTACTTGGACACTCAGGAATCTCTGGTAATGAACAAGCAGACAGAGCTGCCAGAGAAGCACTATCTACTGAACCAGTAAAATGTCCTATACCTTCCACAGACTCTGAATGTATATATCAAAAACAAATGGCAGTCGGAGTGGGATCAATGTTTAAACAACAAATTACGATAAATAAATCTTGTTGTTGGAACAAGATATGTGTTCCCTTTTAATAATCACTGGGATCAAGTCATTTATACATAATGCCGGATAGGACATACAAGACTCACACACCAATTTTTACTATCAGGAGAAAATTCACCAAAGTGCTCATCTTGTCAGAACCCACTATCCATTAAACATATTTTACTGGACTGTCATACTTCTACACATCTGAGGAACCTGTATTATTCAGTTGAATCTTTTGAAAAGGTTTTTAATCAAGTGAATCCAAATTTAGTTTTAAGGTTTTTAGGAAAAATGAATCTTAAACACCTTATTTAACTCTATTTTTAAATAACTAAACCTGGTTCCCGCCATGAATGTAGCCATAGAAGCTAGCATGGTGTAAACAATTTAAGAAACAAACAAACAAATCTACGATTAAATGTCAGGAATTGTGAAAAACTGAGTTTAAATGTATTTGGCTAAGGTGTATGTAAATTTCTGACTTCAATTGTCTACACATACAGAATATGGATGTACGCTCTCTCTCCTCGCACTGTGTTTGCTTGTGTGTGCGCACGCGAGAGAGCACTATCATTGTTGGCTGTGAGAAATGCAAAATTATAATTATAATACAATGATTTTTGGGAATGTGCATTGCCATGAATTTTGCATAACTGTGATAGACACATTGATACGTTTCTAGCGGTTGATATTTCTATCTGTCTGTTACACATTGACTCAGAGACATGCAGCTGCTTGATGGTCTCGTTATAAAGAACCAACAAGGTATGCTCTTTTAAGAGGATATTACAGTCTTGCAGTGCGTGGTTATGATGTTATAGAATTTTCATGGCCATTGAAGATCCAAGAAAAAGAAACCCACAAGCACTTGTCCACGCAACAGCCAGCGCACCTGCATTAGATGCAGAATACTGTAACGTGGTGCACGTCATCCTCACGCAGTTGTGCAAAGAGGCTGTTATTGGTAGAGTGACATTTCATGATTATATATTTATTTATTTATTTTTTATGTTTGAGATTTTGCTTATCACTTTGAGTTAGACGAGGATGCTGACATGCTGTTTACTGTTATCACGCATATTATGGATTCGCACATTTTAATTTGACCCACTATTTTCCTCAGAATCTTGTGTGCGAGCACGAGATGAATCCGTCAATATTCAAAACGCTGTCCGTAATTTTGACACACAAAAAACAAGCAAGAAACTCTGCTTAAACCATCTTCACGTAGTATATCTCTCCCTCGGTCTCTACGTGCGCATGAAAGAAAGAGAGGGAGGGAGAGGACAGCGCTCGCAGGCATGTAAGAGTGAAAAAAGGCGCTTTTAATGCAAAAATAACTAATGTGCCTCTTTTAAAAGTATTTGGTATATTAGGGAAGATACATTAGGGAGTTTTAATTCTGATGGTAGGCTGCAATAATAAGTTCATAAATTTGGGTGGTAGATCAGCTGTTATTCGCACTGTGTGCCCAAATAATTTTCTGCATTTGCAAACAGTAATTTTCACTTGCAAATGTGAGTAAAATTCTCGCAATGTAGAGCCTTGATTATTGTAAATAATTCACAAAATTTACCATATCCTGTGTAAATTAAATAGTATTTGTCATTATTATCTTTACTAAAATACAAATATTTGGGGACCCCTTCAAGTCTATTTTTGACTTCTTATAGGGGTCCCGGCCCCTGCCAGCCCCCCTCAGTTCGAGCACTGGTTTACATTAAGACCTAGAACATCCCTTATGAAAATAGAAAGTTCATGGCAAATTTGCCACAAACTTTCCGCAAATTCGCCACTGATAATTTTCATATGCAAATGAACTTTGTGGCAAACTTGCGGCAAATTGTCCACTGTTGCCAAAGGTTTGCCAGAGTTCCACCAAACTTCTGGCAAACATTTGCAGCGAATCAAAAGCTCATTTGCATGTGAAAATAACAAGCGGCAAGTTTGCAACTAGTTTAGATTTTTTTGTAAGGGATGTTTTAGAAAGTCAACAGGGTCAGTTTTGATTTCATGTAGACTTTAACTTCAGGTTGCTCCAGAGGGGTTTCCCAGTAATAAGGGTACAGTCCCAGTCATAAGTGCACTGTAAAGATCAAAGTATACTTCAGCTGGAGTCGCGTGGTGCCATGCGAGGTTCGGACGTGTGAACGGTGAGCTCTGCGCACTTTGCTAGTTTTAATACTTTTTGTGTCATTAACCGGGGAGATTCGATACACCCTGATTTTTAACTGTCCTAGGTAGATGGGGGCCTGGGTAGCTCAGTGGTAAAGATGCTGGCTACCACCCCTGGAGTTCGCTAATTCGAATGCCAGGGTGTGCTGAGTGACTCCAGCCAGGTCTCCTAAGCAACCAAATTGGCCCGGTTGCTAGGGAGGTTAGAGTCACATGGGGTAACCTCCTCATGGTCGCTATAATGTGGTTCATTCTCGGTGGGGCATGTGGTGAGTTGAGCGTGGATGCCGCGGTGGATGGCGTGAAGCTTCCACACGCGCTATGTCTCTGTGGCAACGCGCTCAACAAGCCATGTGATAAGATGCGTGGGTTGATGGTCTCAGACACGGAGGCAGCTGGGATTCATCCTCCGCCACCCGGATTGAGGCGAATCACTACGCGACCACGAGGACTTAAAAGCACATTGGGAATTGGGCATTCCAAATTGGGAGAAAAAAATAAAAATAAAACTGTCCTAGGAAGACAATATGTCAAAGAATTCAAAATCATCGGGCTCTGGAGATATTAAAAGACACTTACATGCTCAAGCTGAAGCCCCTGAGCAGCAGAACAGAAGCCTGAGTCAATTTGGATGGTGAAGTGAAGGAAATTTGGCGTCAATTGATGAATGTGTCGGCAATGCTGACGAAGGTCATTGCTGACTTGGAGGACCGATACATCGATCGATCACTGCCATGGAGACGAAATTCACTGAGATGGTTACAAGAGTGGCGGATGTTGAGAAACAGATCTATTATCTGGAGTCATCGGAGAGGAAATTAGCTGCTAACCTGCTAGCAACCAAGGCAGACTTAGAGCACATCTGGGAAAAGTTGGAAGACCTGGAAAATCTTAACTGGTGAAACAACATCCAAATTGTTGGAATTCCTGAGGACAAAGAAGGCCGAGAAATTGTGAAATTCCTAGATGGGCTCTTCCCGAGTCTGCTCGACATAACAGGCCATAAGTTGGAAATCGAGCAAGCTCACAGAGTTCCGGCTCGGAGATCCACGAAGGGAGACAGGCCCCGATCAATTCTGGCCAAATTTCTGAGATCATCCGATAAAGATCTCGTGTTATGCGAGGCGAGGAGTAAAGGAAGGCTTTCTTGGAAGAACCACAGCATTTTCTTGTTCCCAGACTTTGCAAATTCAACGAGAGAAACTTGATCATTTCAAGGAATGCAAGAAGCTCTTACATCAATGGAAGGTCGCTTTTGCACTGATGTTCCCAGCCAAACTGAGAATAGATACTAAGGATGGCCGCAAAATATTTACATGCCCACAGCAAGCAATGTCCTTCATAAAGTCAGTGGAGTAAATCATCGTGTGATACATTGCAGCCGAGTGGGCCTGGCTCACTGAACATTCACTTGACTGTCCGAGGAAACTGAGCGCCATTTTTGTTTCTTTTTGTGCTGGTTCCGCCTAGCGGCTGGAGTTTTTTTTTTTTTGTGGAATAACACACTTTTGGGACAGTTTGTGGATGAATCTGCACTTTCTTTGTGCTTATGCCTGCTATTGGCTGGAGTTTGTTTTGTGGAATGAGCCGGCTCACTGAACATTGGTTTGAGTACCCGAGTAAACTGAACAGCATTTTTTTTCTTTTTCTTTTTTTGTGCTGGTTCCATTAGTGGCTGGAGCTTGTTTTGTGGAGGAACACACCTTAGGAACAATTATGTGGATTAATCTACACACTCTTTGTGCTTATGCCTCCTATTGTCTGGAGTTTGTTTTATAGATTATATTCTGTTTATTCTGTTTTTTTTAAAAATTTGTATAGAAGCACCGGACTTGAGCAATCCGATGGCAAAGTTGTCGTGGGGGCCCTCGTAGGCATACATGGACTGTTTGAGTTTAGAAGGATGGATGCCAGTTGGCGATGTCATGCACAGGGTTAATGCACATGTTTTTCTTTTTTCAGTTTTTTTTTTTAGTTTTTTTTAGTTTTTTTGTTCTGGGGGATGTTTGGTGTTTGATTGTTGCACTGATGTTGGAATGTGGTCATTATAATTTTTATTTTTGACACACAATCTATTTTTCTAATATGTCAATGTCAAATGTTAATATGAGCGGATTGTCTCTCTCCACGTGGAATGTGAATGGTTGGGGCACCCCATAAAAAGAAGGAAGGTTATTTCTTTTCTTAAACGTAAGAAATATGATATAGTGTTTCTTCAAGAAACGCATCTTTCCACTGCAGGAAGCTGAAAAATTTGGGAAGATATGGGGTGGACATGTTTTCTTTAGTGCTGGCCCAAGTAAGAGCAGGGGAGTCATTTACATTAATAAGTAAGCAACTACAATTAAAATGTCTCAAACAGGGAGGAGACTTTAATCTTTTGATGGACTCAGTCCTTGATCATAGTGAAGCAAAATTGTGTAAGCCCCCTAGTGCAACAGTGACACTTCACAGGATGTGTAAAATCTTGGTCTTACAGATATTTGGAGACTTTTGAACCCATCTGGTAGGGACTATAAATTGTTTTCATCAGTCCATAAGATTTATTCTAGAATAGATTTTTTTTATTTTTTATTATTTACTTTTTTTTTTTTTTTATATCTAAGTCCCTCATTTCATATGTTGTTGATTGCTCAATTGGAAACATCTTAGTCTCAGATCACGCCCTGGTGAGTTTAGAGGTGTTGCCACATACGGAGAAAAATAAATCATATAGTTGGCACTTTAATGTATCCCTTTTGCAAAATCCTGAATTTCAACAAATGTTAGAGGCAGAAATCAGTGTTTATATGGAGACCAACTGGTCCTCAGTATCCTATGTGGTGTGGCTTGGGAGGCATTTAAGGCGGTTCTTAGGGGTCGGATCATACAGTATGCCTCATTCATCAAAAAATCCAAAGCACGAGAACTCGTGGAGTTGGAAGGGAATATTAAAAGTGTCGAGGCAGAGCTTAAGCACCAAATGTCATCTGATGGCCTCAGAGAATTGACCCAATTAAAATACAGATATAACACTATTTTGTCACGGAAAGTGGAGTTTTGGCTATTCAGGGCAAGACAGTCATACTTTGAGTTGGGGGACAAAGCAGGAAAACCTCTGGCTAGATATATAAAGCAGAGAGTGTCTTTTTCTACAATTACCTCAGTGAAATCTGCTGGAGGGTAAAAATTTCACCTCGGCCATTGATATTAATAATGCTTTTAGAGAATTCTATCTTGATCTCTATAGCTCCACGTCTTCGTTTACTGATGAAGATATTATACATTTTGTGGAACCATTAGAACTCCTTAAACTGACGGCTGAGCAAAACAATTCTCTTGATTCTGAGATAACCTTGGAGGAGCTTGGTGAGGTAATTAAGGCCTTGCCTACAGGCAAGGCTCCGAGGCCAGATGGCTTTGCTGCTGAATTTGTTTTAGATCTTATGCTACAGAACTGGCTCCACTTTTGTTAGAAGTTTATACGGAATCATTAAAGAATGGAAAGCTTCCGCCAACCATGACACAAGCCCGGATCAGTCTGATTCTTAAAAAGGACAAAGATTCAAGCGAGTGTAAGAGTTATCGTCCAATTTCCCTGATCCAGCTAGATGTACAAAGTTTGGCTAATTTTGGCTAACCAATTAAGTTATGACATTTCCTATGCATATAGATCAGGTGGGGTTTATTCGGGGCCGCAGCTCTTCTGATAACATTAGGCGTTTCATCATTATTATGTGGTCAGTGGCAAATTATCAGACTCCAGTCGCTGCCATCTCGCTTGATGCTGAAAAGGCTTTTGATATGGTAGAATGGGATTATCTTTTTAAGATTTTGGAAACATACGGGTTCGTGAATACTTTTATTGGATGGATTAAGTTACCTTATAGACACCCGGTAGCGGCGATACAATCAAATGGATTAATTTCATATAATTTAATTCTGGATAGGGGCACCCGTCAGGGTTGCCCTCTTTCCCCATTATTGTTCTGTCTTGCCCTGGAACCATAAGCAGCTGCGATAAGAAAGGAAGATGATTTTCCAGGGGTGGTGGCGGGAGGTATGGCGCATAAGCTTTTTATTATTATTATTAAGGAATTATTCATCTCTGACCCCACTAGATCTATGTCTTGCCTCCACAGAATTATTAATTCCTTTTCTAAATTCTCAGGATACAGAGTCAATTGGTCTAAATCCGAAGCTTTGGCTCTGACAGCGTACTGCCCAGTGACGGCTTTTCAGTCGGTGTCTTCAAGTGGCCCAAACAGGGCATTAAGTGTATGGACATTTTATTCCCAGCAAATTTGTGTGATTTAGTTAGAGTTAATTTTGACCCCTTAATAAAAAGATTTTCGAATGATGTGGGCAGGTGGGCTTCATTACATTTATCTGTGATTGGGAAGGTTAATGTTATTAAAATTTAATTGTATTCCAAAATTCAACTACCTGCTGCAATCTCTTCCTGTAGATGTCCCCCTCTCTTATTTCAAGCAATTTGATAGCATAGTGAAGTCCTTCATTTGGAATGGTAAGCGTCCCTGATAAAATTTCAATAAGTTACATAGGCTGATTGAAAAAGGTGGGCTAGGCCTAACCAAGATTTTGTTTTATTATTATGCATTCGGTCTCCGACATTTGGCTCATTGGTCGCTTCCACCTGAGAGAGCCCCTCCCTGGTTTTGTATTGAACAGGAAGTTCTTGCCCCTATTTCACCATTGCAAAGCCTTTCTATCAAATTAACCAGAGAAGTTAAGTTACACCGTTGTCTCGCATTTGCACTCGGTATGGACAAAAGTGTCCAGAGTGTTTAATTCGGACATTTATTTAAATGTTGCCTCGAGCATATGGCTGAACCCAAAAATATGTATTAATAAGTCCCCTTTCTGCTGGTCAGAGAGGATTGTGAGGGGGGTTGCTACACTCGGTGACCTATATGAGAGTGGGGTGTTGAGATCCTTTGAAAATTTGGTTCAACATTTTGGGATTCTCAGATCTCAGTTTTTTAGGTATTTACTGCTGCGCCACCTGCTCTGTACTATTTTTGGGAGCAGCATACACCCCCCTAAAACGGCAGACACTCTGGGAGTAGTGATTACAGCTTTTGGAAAAGTTCATGAGGCATCAGTGTATTACTCCCTGCTAATTAAGAGTCTGGGGGACGGAGCTTTAACTTCTATCAAGAGATTATGGGAGAAAGATTTTAACTTGGTATTGGAGGAGGGAGTGTGGGCTAGGATTCTAAAAAATGACAAGTCTGTATCTAGAGATGCAAGGGAGCACCTTATGCAATTTAAGATTTTACATAGATTCTATTGGACCCCCTCTAGATTGTATAGGCTTGGTCTTAAAGACACACCCTCCTGCTGGCGATGTCAATCAGAGGATGGAGACATGGCCCATTTGTTTTGGTTGTGTGCTGAGATCCAGGAATTTTGGTTGAAGGTTCAAAGTTTTGTGTGTGACATGTTGGGCACTTGGGTTTTGTTTTGCCCCAGACTCTTGTGTTTTGGGCGATGGAGCGGTCATCGATATAGGAGATAAATACATAAAAAATTGGGTCCTGACCAGTGTTATGACAGGCAGACAGATTGTTTTAAGGGGATGGAAGTTGGCTGGCATGCCCTCAATTAGGGAGTGGTGAGAGGAAATGGGGAGGGTGGCAGCCTTCGTGTGGAAGGCTGGGGATCTTGGATTCATTTGATGGAAAATGGGGCAGTTATTTGACATTTTTGGGGGACTCTCGGGGAGGGACTGTGGAGAGAGAGGCGTAGTTTTTGATGTGTATGATTATATATATATATATCTATATATATATATTAATTAATGAATTTTATTTTTGTGTGTGTGTGTTCTTATGTGAGACCACAGGGATGTTTGTTGGGGGTAGGGGTGGGGTTGTTGATTGGGGAGGGGTAGTAGTGGGAGTTAAATGTTGATTCATTGTATATATGTTTTGTTTTTCTTTGTCATCTCTATGAATCAATAAAAATGTTAATCTTAAAAAAGTATACTTCGGCTGTCCACATTGCTAATCACTCCACGCACAGTATGCGTGAGCAAATTTCCTCATCAGCACAGTCTGCGCAGCAGGTGCATGTCCGCATGTGGCATGCACCTGCTGTTGACTAAATGGCAAATTGGAAATTACTGTAATGTTCTAAAGAAAATTTTGTGTAGCAAAATGAGCTTGGCTCTTCTTTTTCCCTGACCCCACTTTGGACTATTTGATAATCTTGGCACTTGGTGCCAATTTACACTCACTGAGCACTTTACACTTGTACACACTGTACACTTACTACTTCATGTGATTATCTAAATCAGCCGATTGTGTGGCAGCAGTGCAATGCATAAAATCAGGCAGATATGGGTCAGGAGCTTCAGTTAATGTTCACATCAACCATCAGAATGGGGGAAAATATGATCTCAGTGATTTCGACCATGGCATGATTGTTGGTGCCAAACATGGCTGGTTTTAGTATTTCTGTAACTGCTGATCTCACGCACAACAGTCTCTAGAGTTTACTCAGAATGGTGCCAAAAACAAAAAACATCCAGTGAGTGGCAGTTCTGCAGATGGAAACACCTTGTTGATGAGAGAGGTTAACAGAGAATGGCCAGACTGATTTGAGCTGACAGAAAGGCTACAGTAACTCAGATAACCACTCTGTAGTAAGCAGAATAGCATCTCAGAATGCACAAACTTCAAACCTTGAGGCAGATGGGCTACCACAGCAGAAGACCATGTCGGGCACTTAAAAAAAAAAAAAAAAGTACTCAGTGAGTGTATATTATGAATATGTTTTGTGTTGATGGCAGAAAAAATCTAATTTGAAACATAAAGGTTTGAGGTATTAATTACTGTAATAAGGGATGCATTTACATGGAGAAGAACAATGGATGTGTAATCGGCTGAGCAGAGCATGGCGGATGACAGTAATGTAACTGTGCTAAGCAGTGGGTGATATATGGCCTGACTGAAGCACCTTTATGGGGAGTCACCTCTGCTGCAGCCTTTCTGTGCTTACTGTACTGTTGAGAAAACACAGAGTGGTGGCATCGGTTCAGCCCAGCCTTGATTGAGGGTAATCATGCAGACTGACGTCCAATCTAAAAGAAATCAGACAAAGTGAGAATATAAATTAAAGTGTGCAGTTGCTTGGATTTTGAAAACCAATATCTGAGCCTGTCTGATGTGTTCTCTGTGTAAAGAGGCTCAGAAAGAAAGTAGAGGGGGTGTGCAGCCAGTGGAGGTATATATGGGGAGAAGAAGGTGATCATAATAGATTTTCATTGACTAGAAAGAAAGAGGAATGGATTTTATTACAGTGGAAACAATCGAGTCTATAATGGTTTTTGAACTCGCTCGCCTAGAATTCTTTCTTCTTTTCCTTCGTCTTTGGCTGTTGGCCCTTTCTCACACGACTGTTGAAGAAGAGTGAATGCTTGCTGTGTAAGGGGCCATTCACAAACAATGCATTCTCATTTTGTTTGCAGTACTTTTTAATTGATGTTCTAGATAAACATGCACTAAACCATTTTCAACATTTTCAGGCCAAGGACCCCTTGGTGGATGGAGAGATGGAGCTTGTCTACATGAAAAATGATGTTCCAGTTAAATATTTTATCAAATTGAGTGTTCAATTATATAGCATGCATATAGTACTATATTAATGTATTTATAACCCATACTTTGTTATGATGCTTGCTGTACATTGAAAAGCCACTAAAATTAGCATAGATGTCTTGTATAGTCACATACTTAATACATTACATTTTAATTTAACTTAATGCACTTTCATGTGGACAGGGTTGGGGAGTAACTGAATACATGTAACGGGATTACGTATTTAAAATACAAAATATTAGTAACTGTATTCCACTACAGTTACAATTTAAATCATTGGTAATCAGAATACAGTTACATTCAAAAAGTATTTTGATTACTGAAGAGATTACTTTGCATTTCATTGTCATTTGTTTAATTGAATATTTAGTCTATTCAGTTGGAAAACATTTATCCATATAAATGATGCAATACAAAGAGCGTTTGAACAACGGTGAAACACTTTCTTATGATGTGTTACATTCATAAGAGCAGACAGAGAAGTAAGTTTGAAGAAAGTTTGGAGCAGTAGAAATAGAAATAAACCTTGTGTAAATTGTCATGTGAACATTTATCTTTATGCTAAGCTAAAATCCTCTTTCTAGCCATTTTACATGCACTTGTTACCAAGCACGGTCATATTTATTTATTTTTTTATCAAGAAAATAAACATTAGATTATATTTTTTTTTTCTCTAGTAAGACCTTTCACATTAGGACTTACATCTTATTCTTTATGAGAATGCTTTATCTTGTTTTAGAAGCAACACTGTGTAAGATATTTAGGTTTTTCAGAGAATGTATTTTTAACATGTGTATTTTTTCTTACTGTACTGGCAGATTTTTTATAGTCAAAACAAGTGAAAAAATCTACCAGTGCTGAAGTAATCCAAAGTATTTAGATTACATTACTGACCTTGAGTAATTTTACGGAATACGTTACAAATTACATTTTACAGCATGTATTCTGTAGTCTGTAGTGGAATACATTTTAAAAGTAACCCTCCCAACCCTGCATGTGGATCAATGAAACATTTAGCTGAACTGTAGCTTCTTAACTTTAGCTTTGATAGAAGTTAACTTAATTAAGCTTAGACCCCTGCAATCGACGGATGTATTTGACCATTACACTGTGCCTTTGCTGTTTTGTGGCATGAGCACCACATTTTAAGGACTTTTGACATGCAGCGAAGTGTATTAAGGTCATACGTTTTTTTTTAGTTCAATCTGGACTAGCGTATTAAGTGTTTATATTTAATGGTGTAAAAAGTACAGAAATTATAATTGGGTTAAAGTACTGTATGTCTCATGTGTCAAAATGTTACTCTTTAATAAAAAATTTAAGTATCTAGCCAAAAACCTACTTGAGTGAAAGTCAAGTATTAAATGTGAACTGAATTATTTAAAAGCAAAAAATAAACTTTTTTTCTTAGCATTAGTAATGGAATGATGAAATCACGAGACAGAGATTTTCTCACTGAAGTAACTTTGATTCACAAGCTTTGTAATGCAGTCTGTTTGTAAAATTCCATCAATTTGAATTGTGTAATTTTTGTGTAATTACTGTGATATACGTATATACACGAATGAGCCAAAACATTATGACCACTCACAGGTGAAGTGAATAACGTTGATCATCTCCTAACAAGGCCACATGTCAAAGTCCGGGTAGATTAGATGGTAAGCGAACAATAAGTTCTCATAGTCAGTGTGTTGAATGCAGGAGTAAAGACCTGAGCGACTTTGACCAGGGCTAAATTGTTATGGCCAGACGACTGGGTCAGAGCATCTTTGAAACGGCAAGGCTTGTGGGGTGTTCCCGGTCAGCAGTGGTGAGCACCTACTGACAGTGGTCCAAGGAGGGACAAACCACAAACTAACGACAGGGTGTTGGACAAATATATTATTTGTTTTGTTAAAGGTTACTCAATTCAATATCATGGAATTTTGTTATGAAATTGCATTTTTTTGTGTGTGAAGTGAAACCTTTTGAAATCTGAAATTGTTAAACTCAGCTGCAGATGATTGTATAGTATATTTGTTTGACATTTGCATATAAAAGCAACATCCTCTCACTTTCAACTGCTTTTAGTTTCAGCTAACTTAACATTTGTAAATATTTGTATGAACATAAAAAGATTGAACAACTAAGACATAAACTGAACAAGTTTCACAGACATGTGACTAACAGAAATGGAATAATGTGTCCCTGAACAAAGGGGGTCAAAATCAAAAGTAACAGTCAGTATCTGGTGTGCCACCAGCTGCATTAAGTACTGCAGCGCATCTCCTCCTCATGGACTGCACCAGATTTGCCAGTTCTTGCTGTGAGATGTTACCCCACTCTTCCACCAAGGCACTTGCAAGTTCCCGGACATTTCTGGGGGGAATGGCCCTAGCCCTCACTCTCTGATCCAACATGTCCCAGACATGCTCAATGGGATTGAGATATGGGCTCTTCGCTGGCCTTGGCAGAACACTGACATTCCTGTCTTGCAGGAAATCATGCACAGAATGAGCAGTATGGCTGGTGGCATTGTCATGGTGGAGGTCATGTCAGGATGAGCCTGCAGGTAGGATACCACATGAGGGAGGAGGATGTCTTCCCTGTAACGCACAGAATTGAGATTGCCTGCAATGACAACAAGCTCAGTCCGATGATGCTGTGACACACCACCCCAGACCATGACGGACCCTCCACCTCCAAATCAATCCCGCTCCAGAGTACAGGCCTCGGTGTAACGCTCATTCCTTCGACGATAAACACGAGTCCGACCATCACCCCTTGTGAGACAAAACCGCGACTCATCAGTGAGGAGCACTTTTTGCCAGTCCTGTCTGGTCCAGCGAAGGTGGGTTTGTGCCCATAGGTGATGTTGTTGCCGGTGATGTCTGGTAAGGACCTGCCTTACAACAGGCCTACAAGCCCTCAGTCCAGCCTCTCTCAGCCTATTGCGGATAGTCTGAGCACTGATGGAGGGATTGTGTGTTCCTGGTGTAACTCGGGCAGTTGTTGTTGCCATCCTGTACCTGTCCCGCAGGTGTGATATTCCGATGTACTGATCCTGTGCAGGTGTTGTTACACATGGTCTGCCACTGCGAGGACAATCAGCTGTCCTTCCTGTCTCCCTGTAGCACTGTCTTAGGTGTCTCACATTACGGACATTGCAATTTATTGCCCTGGTCACATCTGCAGTCCTCATGCCTCCATGCAGCAATCCTAAGGCACGTTCACGCAGATGAGCAGGGACCCTGGGCATCTTTCTTTTGGTGTTTTTCAGAGTCAGTAGAAAAAGTTTTTATAACTTTGACCTTAATTGCCTACCGTCTGTAAGCTGTTAGTGTCTTAACGACTGTTCCACAGGTGCATGTTCATTGAACAAGCATGGAAAACATTGTTTAAACCCTTTACAATAAAGATCTGTAAAGTTATTTGGATTTTTACAAAATTCTCTTTAAAATACAGTGTCCTGAAAAAGGGACATTTCTTTTTTGCTCAGTTTAGTTGTTTATAGATTCATCATCAGTTGTGTTCACACTTGTGTCAAGTTTGTCCATCTCAAGTTATATGCTACAATTAAAACATAGTGCTTTAGGTCAAAGACTGTGTTGTTGTGACTGATGATGCATCTCTTCCCAAAGATAAATTACTTATTCTGGTTGAAATGGATGTCAGTGGCTGTAAACCATGAGTGTAATTTGACTGTCTTGAAAGCTCAGCAGGAAGGACAAAGAGAGAAAAGATTTAAGTCATGATGACTTGTGAAAAATTTACTTGGCACTTTGGAGGTCTATATAAAATTATATTATAGTAAAAAGTATTTTCCTTTATCAGTGAAAGTACAAGTATTCAGTTTCAACTGTACCAGGTATAGTGCCAGTTCCCCAAATAAAGAGCAAAAATGAAAATTCAGCCATCATTTACTCACCCTCAATAACTTTAACTGTCATTGCATAGTTTTTCAGTACAATTAAAGTAAATGGTCACTGAGGTTGTCAGACCCTAAAATTTCTGCGTAATGTCTTCTTTTGCATCCCATGGGAGAAAGTTAGTCATACGGGTTTGGAACCACATAAGGCTGAGTGAATCACAACAGAATTTTTATTTTGGAATGAACTATTCCTTTAAACAATGAATAATCAGAATAAACAGTGAAGTGCAATTACTTTACACCTGTCTTTATATTAGCAATACGCCTATAATGTGCCTTCTGTCCAAATCCCATTGCACTCTGTCTCATTGTTTTAACACAAGAACAACCCTCAAATATCTCTCCCTACTCCTCCTTGTGGACCTGTCATCGTCATCCATTTCATCCTGCGGTGGTCTTTACATTCAAAGTAATGATGAGCTCTATCGACCAGGTCATAAAATGCGATGCCAAAGCTATGCCTGAAACCCACAAATGTCTTCTGCAGCTTAAGCCACCATGTTTCTGCTTAATGTAATTCGCTATTTCCAGATATCCATGACAATGTGACTCTGATGCTGTGTGTGTGGAGAACTGATGGCATTAAGTCTATTAAATATGCAGACATTTAGCGAATCAGACCAAAGGACTCTCCATTTAACTGTCATCCCCTTTCAAAGGTCATTGTGGTTAGGGTCTAAAGAACCCACGTTTTTAAAGTACCATTATCTTGATGGAGATGAGCCGTTGGGTAAACTACTGATGCAGGGAGATTTCATTCCACACTATCAAGCAGGATCTGATAATACAAATTTAGCAGGGGTAAAGAAAATGTCATCTCTCCACACTGAATGGCAATCAGTTTCTAGCCAAGCGCAGTGAGTGGGCGATCACTATGGGCTTTATCCATGTGAGAAAACTCAACATTTCTGTCAAAATTCTTAAGCTGTAATCGAGATTGAACCCTGCATCCTTCTCCAAAAATCGGCGGCCACAATATGTGGAAGATTTTCCCTAATCTTGGGAAGATTGATTTTTCCAGATGTTGCTACCATATGTTGGGCTTAGCCCTGAGTGCTTGATGCATCATGGGGTACATTTATCCCATTGGCGGGATATAAAGATATAATTCAGACTCACACAGCAAGAGTTAGCCTGAAGGAATGTTTATAGCAACATTAAAACAACATGAAGCAACTGATCAAGATAAAGACACTCACAAAACTGTGTTGCATGACTCTGATTAAGTCAACTGAAACATTGTGTTTTTGTTTACAGTCCAATGTGGTCCAGTGTGCTGGGTTCAGCTCAGTAGTTGTAATGTAAATCAATACATAAGAAATGACTTCTGTGTTTATTTTGAGGCTGTTTTTTGTAAGATTTAGCTGCTATCCTTTGAAGTGCCTGTGTACTGTATTTCTGTTGGCTATCTTTGTCTGGCTTTGCCTGTAATTTTTCCATGTTTGGCAGATGCTGTCATGATGTTTTTAATACTGTTCCCCATGTTATTTAATCTAAGTTAAACTACTTACATTATAAATTGTATTTCTTTTATAAAACATAATTTTCTAGCTATAGGCTAGAGCTATATAGTATATATAAAATATGCAGCTTCTCATGTACTTAAAATATTATGTGAAATGTAGGCTACAACATGACCTGTGTGCAAGCTAAACTCAATGTAACAACTCCTGTACATCCCTGAAGGATTTTTGTTTGCCACAGAAGTGTCACTGAGTGCCGTAATATGGTGTACCAGAGGCGCACAACTCAACAAAAGTAGCAAAGTAAATAAAAGCTAAAAAAAAAAAAAACACAATGGAAATAAGCCACAACAAAACAAAATTAAGGAACAACACAACGGAAAGGCAACAGCACAATGTACATAAGCCACAACACTATGGAAAAGCCATAGCACAATGGAAATAAAACAAAACACGACAGTATTAAAGGAATAGTTCACCCAAAAATGAAAATTTGCTGATAATTTACTCACCCTCAGGCCATCCAAGACGTATATGAGTTTCTTTCTTCATCAAAACAGAATTTAAGACTTTTAGGATTTCATTTCAGGCCTCCTCCTCTAAACAATGCAAGTGAATGTCCTCCATTTTTTGACGGTCCAAAATTCATATTTAGGGTGCATCAAAATAATTCACACGACTCCAGTCGACAAATAAAGTTCTTCTGAACCCAAACTATTGATTATTTTTAGAAACTACAATGTTCACTTCCGTACATCTCTGTGACATGCGCTCATGAGAGGGATGACGTAAGCTCATTGGTAAGGTCACACGTCACGTGGAGGAGGAGTCAAGAAGCGCGTCATTGTTTACATTGTTTTTTTAAAATTATTATTTGGAAATTATTTTTTATTTTATTTTATATTGTTTTGAAATTGTTTTGAACTGTTTTGGTTTGTGAACGGCACTTGGTCTGTGCTCTGTGCAAGTTTCTATTGTAAACAATGACGCGCTTCCTGCCTCCTCCACGTGACGCGTGACCTTACCAACAAGCTTACGTCATACCTCGCATGAGCGCACGTCACAGAGATGTACAGAAGTGAACATTTGTAGTTAAAAAGTATTGTTTTGTTTCTCAAAATAATCAATAGTTTGCGTTCAGAAGAACTTTATTTGTCATCTGGAGTCGTGTGGATTATTTTGATGCACCCTAAATATGCATTTTGTACCGTCAAAAAATGGAGGACATTCACTTGCATTGTTTAGAGGCCTAAAATGAAATCCTAAAAGTCTTAAATGCTGTTTTGTTGAAGAAATTAACTCTGAGGGTGAGTAAATTATCAACAAATTTTAATTTTTGGGTGAATTATTCCTTTAAGGCACCTCAAAATTAAATTAAGCCACAACACAACGAAAAGCCACAGCACAACATGGATAAGATACAACACAATGGAAAACCCACAGCACAATGGAAATAAGCCACAACAAAACAAAGTTAAGCCAAAACACAATTAAATTAAGCCACAACACAACAAAATTAAGCATCAACACAAAGGAAATGCCATAGCACATAGGAATAGGCATAAGCCACAACATAACGAAATTAAAGGTACACAATGGTACTGTCTTTGTGTCATCTTGGACTTACACTGACACCTAGCGGCTTGGATGCAGCATCATTTAAAATCAATAGTTTTCAGTTTCAGATGTCATCGTATAAATGCAGTATTCACAGTCAGCGATGATTACTTAAATCAATGAGTGAAAGTGTCAAATAACAGGACGGATACTGAGATTAAGTGAGTAGTAATTGGCTGGTCATGTGATTCTAACATGGCAGCCCCCATGTGCGGACCCTCTCCATGTAGAATAAAACAGGTTTTATAAGGTTACTTTTATGACTAGAGTCTTCATTTTAAATGTAAGTGATCATGATTTCCTACATGTATTGCAAAATTACAGTTCATGTCTTTAGGAGTTTTGTAATGAGGATAAGCCACAACACAATGGAAATAAGACAACCAAATTAAGCCACAACACAACAGAAACACCACAAAACAACAGAAAAGCCACGACACAATGGAAATAAGCAACATCACAACAAAATTAAGCCACAGCACAACGGAAATTAAAGGCACAACCAAATTAAACTACAACACAACAGAAAAGCCAAAACCTAACAAAATTAAGCCACAACACATCAGAAATAAGCAACAACACAATTCAATTAAGCCACAACACAATGTAATTTTTATTTTCTTTTTTTTTAATTTTCCCCTTTTTCTCCCAATTTGGAATGCCCAATTCCCAATGTGCTTTTAAGTCCTCGTGGTCACGTAGTGATTCACCTCATTCCAGGTGGCGGAGGACGAATCCCAGTTGCCTCCGCATCTGAGATCATCAACCTGCGCAACTTATCATGTGGCTTGTTGAGCGCGTTGCCACGGAGACATAACGCATGTGGAGGATTCACACTGTCCACCGCGGCAACCACGCTCAACTCACCATGCGCCCCACCGAGAACGAACCACATTATAGCGATCATGAGGAGGTGACTCTACCATCCTTAGCAACCAGGTCAATTTGGTTGCTTAGGAGACCTGGCTGGAGTCACTCAGCACGCCCTGGGATTCGAACTAGCAAACTCCAGGGGTGGTAGCCAGCGTCTTTACTACTGAGCTACCCAGTCCCCCAACACAATGGAAATTAAGCCACAACACAACAGAAAAGCCACAGCACAACGGAAATAAGCCACAATACAATGTAATTAAGCCAACACACAATGGAAATAAGACAACCAAATTAAGCCACAACACAACTGAAACACCACAACACACCAGAAAAGCCGCAGCACAACGGAAATAAGCCACTATACAACAAAATTAAGCCACAACACAATGGAAATAAGACACAACAAAATTAACCAACAACACAACAGAAAAGCCACAACACAATGACATCAAGCCACAACACAACAAAATTAAGCAACAACACAATGGAAATAAACCACAATGAATTTAAGCCACAACACAATGGAAATAAGACACAACTCAACAAACTTCAGACACAACACAGCAAAATTAAGACACAACACAATGAAATTAAGCCACAACTCAGCAAAATTATGACACAACACAACAAAATTATCAGAAAAGTATGTTTATAAAAATACAGTACTTGTTTGTCTTGAAGTCAGTGCTCGAAGTGGGAAGAAGCAGGGACTAGTAGCTCTTTACTTTTTCTGAGCATTGAATCAGACTACCACACAACTTAAAAAACAGTATTTAAAATATTATTTATTTTCTGTATATTTCTTTGTGTTGTGGCTTATTTGCATCATGCTGTGGGTTTATTGTTGTGCTGTTGCTTGATTTCATTGCATTTGGGCTTATTTCCATTGTGTTTTCAGCTTTTATTTGCTTTTCTAATTAAGTTGTTTTGTGCACCCCTGGGCCACCGTACTCCTTAAGCTGGTGGTACCGTTTTGCATTTACATTTATTCATTTAGCAGACACTTGAATCCAAAGCAACTTTCAAACTACAAATAATGCAAGCAATTAATCCCAAAAGCAAGAACACAATTGAAGTATGGCTATATATACTTTAAATGTACAGTATATATATATGTGTGTGTGTGTGTGTGTGTGTGTGTGTGTGTGTGTGTGTGTGTGTGTGTGAGAGAGAGAGAGAGAGAGAGAGAGAGAGAGAGAGAGAGAGAGAGAGATTATTCTTTGTTGTTTCACTTTTATTAAGGAATTACGATGTTCCTATGATGTTACAGTAAGAATATTCATTACAGTGTTTATGGTAATATAATTAATTATAGTAGTAATAAAACTAACCAAGTCTACTGTATGTACAGCAGCTTTATCAATTAATTACATGTGACTCATGTTACTTGCAAATAACATGTTCAAGGCTAGAGTTCAAACAACATAACATCTGAATATGGAAAATTGATCTTGAATCTGTTCAGGTGTGCTACAATAAATTTCACCGGTATTTGAATACTAATAATAATAATAAATCAGTACTTGCCATCAGTGTTTTGATTCAATATTGTGATGAAAGAGAATCTGTTTATATGGGAGATATTGGAGCTCAGTAGTGTTTTATCTTTCATTTGAAATAAATCTGTGCAATAGCTCTAGACGAGAGGACCTATCTTTGACCATATCTACAAATTAAACTTGTTTGACTGAAAAACATTGATTCTGTTACATAAACAGAGGAGGAAGAAGTGGAGGAAGATGGCTCTCTATTGTGCCCGACTCTCAGTAGATGAATTCATGGGTTGTGCCAGATGAATCTTGAAACACTCCTTGTTTGAAACATGATTAAACATGGCCTTTGAAGAACACACCACTTCAAATGGTCAACACAAACAGTGGGATTTCAAAGCCTTTCTCATTCTCATCATTAATTTTATCTCCATTCTACAAATGAATAACGATAAGTCTGCCAGTCTATTTGCTTATTATCTGTCATCTAATTGTGTACCAGTCTTGTGGATCGGCTCTGAACAGTGGAATTTGTTCCTGACTTGAAGACAGAAAATTGTTTCAGATGTTACCTTATTATAGACATTCACAAATTACCTCAAACAGTGATGCACATTTATTGTGACACTTTAGCCATTAGATACAGAAGCATAGTACCATTTAGAAGATAACGACAAGGCAATGACTCACAGGAAAATGAGACAGAGTGAGAAAATTAGGCTACCAGGTTTGTCAGCTCTTGCCAGGTTTAGGCATCAAGGCCTCGTCAAAGTTTATTTAGAGTGGAATAATTATGCTAAACCCCCTTGCGCAGAATGCCCCATAGGATGTTTAGGAGAGATTACAGACACACAATGGGGAGAGACAGCCACCAACACCTGAGGTGTATGTGTGTGTGCTGAGAGGTGGATGCAAATGCAGGGATTTTCCTTCAAAGAGAATTATGAGGCAGCCGCCTCCGTCAAATTTCGTGCTGCCTCCGACTGCCGACAAAACTCAGGCAGGCAGTCACATGCACAGATAAACCTCAAGTGGTGCTCAAGCACCCACCCTCTTTCACTACATAAGTGCCCTTTTTCAAGTCATTTCTTATTTTCTTATTTATATTTTAGTTTTTATTGAAATTTGGCCCTTGGCATCAATTATCAGTTAAACGTGTGCCTGACATCTGAATCAGAATCAGAATCAGTTTTATTGCCAAGTATGCTTACACGTACAAGGAATTTGTCTTGGTGACAGGAGCTTCCAGTGTACAACAATACAAAAACAATACAAAAACAACAGCAAGACATAGATAATAATAAAAAATAAAAAATAGTTGTACACATACGTACACACAGACAAACACATACACACATACACATCCGAAGTGCAATCTAATACAAATCTGTTATCTGTTATGTACAGTGCAAATACAAATCTGTTATGTACAGTGCAAACGTTTTTTGGTTTTTTTTTTTCAGAGGAATGAAATGGCAGAAGAGGTCAGATGTGTTGGATAAATATAAAAAAGACTAAACTGTGTATTGCACATAGTTATTGCTCAATGGGGCAATTTAACTGTTCATGAGACAGATAGCCTGAGGGAATAAACTGTTCCTGTGCCTGACGGTTCTGGTGCTCAGAGCTCTGAAGCATCGGCCAGAAGGCAACAGTTCAAAAAGGTAGTGGGCAGGGTGAGTGGGGTCCAGAGTGATTTTTCCAGCCTTTTTCCTCACTCTAGAAGTGTATAGTTCTTGAAGGGGGGGGGGGGGCAGGGGGCAACCAATAATATTCTCAGCAGCCCGAATTGTCCTTTGTAGTCTTCTGATGTCTGATTTCGTAGCCAGACAGTTATTGAAGTGCAGAGGACAGACTCAGTGTCCGCTGAGTAGAACTGTATCAGTAGCGCCTGTGGCAGGTTGAACTTCCTCAGCTGGCGAAGGAAGTACAACCTCTGCTGGGCCTTTCTCACAATGGAGTCATTGTGTGTCTCCCACTTCAGGTCCTGTGAGATGGTAGTGCCCAGGAACCTGAATGACTCCACTGCTGCCACAGTGCTGTTTAGGATGGTGAGGGGGGTCAGTGTTGGGGTGTTCCTCCTAAAGTCCACAATCATCTCCACCATTTTGAGCGTGTTCAACTCAAGGTTGTTTTGACTGCACCAGACAGCCATCTGTTCAACCTCCCTTCTGTATGCAGACTCATCGTCATCTCGGATGAGGCCAATGACAGTGGTGTCGTCTGCAAACTTCAGGAGCTTGACAGAGGGGTCCATGGCGATGCAGTCATTGGTGTAGAGGGAGAAGAGTAGTGGGGAGAGCACACATCCCTGGGGGGCACCAGTGCTGATTGTACAGGTGCTGGAAGTGAATTTCCCCTGTCTCACAAGCTGCTGCCTGTCCGTCAGAAAGCTGGTAATCCACTGACAGATAGACATGGGAACAGAGAGTTGGTGTAATTTATTCTGGAGTATAGCTGGGATGATGGTGTTGAAAGCTGAACTGAAGTCCACAAAAAGGATCCTTGCATATGTCCCTGGTCTGTCCAGATGTTGCAGGATATGATGCAATCCCATGTTGACTGCATCATCCACAGACCTGTTTGCTCGATAAGCAAATTGAAGGGGATCTAGAAAGGGTACCACTGGACCCTGGTGGGGCATGTAATGTGCTGTTTGTATTTGGGCAGTTCACGTGTGAGACTTGCTTTGTTAAAATCCCCAAGAATAATAATAACTGAGACCGGGTATTGTTGTTCCGTGTCTGTGCTATCTGTTGCAGCGCCACATTCAAACACGCGTTTGGCACGATATACACACTCACCAGAATAAACGAGGAAAACTCCCGCGGCGAGTAGAAAGGCTTACAGTTAATAAAGAGCGCTTCCAAATTAGGACAGCACATCCTCTTTAACGTTGTTACATCTGTACACCAACTTTCATTGATGTAAAAGCATGTTTCACTGCCTCTCGTTTTCCCCGTTAACTCTACGATGTGATCCACTCTGAACAGCTGGAAGCCCGGCAGATGTAATGCGCTGTCCGGAATGGCTTCACTCAGCCAGGTTTCTGTGAAGCACAAGGCAGCAGAGGTTGAAAAGTCCTTTTTTGTGCAGGTGAGGAGATGTAGTTCATCCGTTTTGTTAGGAAGAGAGCGGAGATTCGCTAAATGAATGCTCGGCAGGGCTGTTCGAAAGCTGCGCCGATGGAGTTTGACCATCGCACCGGCTCGTCTCCCTCACCTGCGTCTCCTAGCACATTTAAACAACACAGCCATGCCTCTGACGAAAATGTCCAGCAAAACGTCTGAATATTCAAAAACCTGGAAAAGACTGTCTGGTATAAGCTGTCGAATGTTAAGCAGTTCGTCTCTGGTAAAACTGACTGGAAAAAAATTACTAAACACAGGACAAACAAACAAAAACAACAAAACAGTAGGAGCGCTCTACACCGAGGTGGCCATCCGCAGCGCTATCATGATGTATTAAGTTGTAATTCTACAAGACCACACGAGCCCCTGCCCCTCCCCCTCTTTGACATTCATTGTCACAGCCTCCACACAGTTAACGCACGCAGAACGAGTGCCCTGAGGAGCAACATCGAAGTCTACCTGACCAGTCTTCATTTGTGACAGCCAGGTAAGGATAATGTTTGCCCTAAACTTCGACATTGTTTGCCACTGCTGTGAAATTAAACCACTATAAAAAAAATCTCCATAGAGCCAGCAGAACTTAGGGAATAGCCCTCCATTAAACTTAACAACAAGCAAGCTAATCAGGCGTTGGCTCAATATAGCATCGTGCAATGTCGGAAATGCCCCCAAAATACAATATTTTAATTGCTCCTGTTTGAGTTGTTTTTTATATTGATAACATAATAGTCAATCCTCTGTGGTCACCGGAGGTGCCGGCGCGATCACCTGACTTTTTCCCTAATAACAGCAGAAAGAAATACTCTGTCATTTTTGGTCATACAGATAAGAGTAAGACATCATTTGAAACTATAAAGGGTTTACTTTTATTTGTGTACACTCACAATAACAGCAAAACGTTGTGGTTTTGTAAAATAAAGAAATCATACAGGATGCGCTTTCTGCCGTCTCGGTCTCCGTGAACTTCTGTCTGGAGCGCGTCACAAAAATGAACCAAAACTCAGCGTATACTTGCCTCGAAGACATGAGAAATATGTCTATAGAAAGCTTGAATTGTCTACTATTAAATTTAAATTGAAAACAAATATTCTCTGATTGTGTAATCCGTATGAAACCAACGAGAGGTACAGTCTTTCCCGTTTTAGCTCATTATCGTTTTTGGAAGAAGACACGCTGTGAATTTACCTCAGAAGTAGAGCGTGATCCGATACGGCCTTTCTAACAAAAAAAGTGTCCCACAAAACTTAATTTTGTGAGTGAAAACTGGAGTCTACAAAATCTATTGTGTTTCATGGCCTTATTTCAGTAACTTAAAAACTACTAACCACGCATAATCTTGATTTTCTCAAAAATGCAAACATGTACATCTCATGTTTAGAGGCTCTTATGTTACAACACTGCTGAGAAAGTGATGCAGTTTATTTATTAATTTTGTTAATTATTCATGCTTGACATGATGACTACAATCATGTCAACTGTATCTGGGCACAATTTTGTATTATTATCTAAAAGCAAGATATGGCATTTGGAACCAAGGTAGCCTTTTTTAT
Organism: Myxocyprinus asiaticus; assembly: GCF_019703515.2. Classification (NCBI taxonomy): domain Eukaryota; kingdom Metazoa; phylum Chordata; class Actinopteri; order Cypriniformes; family Catostomidae; genus Myxocyprinus; species Myxocyprinus asiaticus. Next base: position 14,786,764 of record NC_059377.1, on the reverse strand, counting down.
CAAAAGTCCAAAAAACTCTCCAAACAAGTGATCTGAGGGTTTTACTGAACCTAAGAACTACTTACATTTGTAAATGCCACAATAAACCAGAAACATAATTATGTAGAATAAGTAACAAGTAATAAGATCCAGCACTGTTTCAGTTGTGCACATGGTAAATCAAGACCTGTCAATCTAAGCAATCAGTCCAATCCAAGCTGTAATACAGTGGCCGATTGGTCTCTACACATCGTCCCTTCCCACCATACCCACCCACATACATGAGATCAGAGATGATCTTATTATCGGTTTAAGAGGTTAATCAAGTTTGCTGTTTGTTCACTATAAATGATCACATTAGCTGTTATATTGTATTTGATTAATGTTGAGCAGGTTAGCTTTTTTAATTAAATATGCTATAAGTTGATAATAGTCATTTTCTTCAATCATCTAATTATTAGAACACCTAAAATATGTTGCTTGTAAGTGTTTGCTTCAGCCAGTGGAAGGCATGGTACAAGTGTATGTGTGCACATGATCAGGATGGTACCACCTCTGCCTCATTTTGAGCCAGGAAAAACCCTGAAATGTTTTAAAAATGTGAAACGTTTCTGTCAGTAATTTTTTTGATGCATTTGGTTGAAGTTTGTCTCAAGTAACCCAAATTATCTTTTAATAATAATTTAGATTAAGTTGTTTAAAATGGTCAAAACTAATCAAGGCATGAGAAGCTATATCACATATTTATGAAATACATTGTCATTAATGTATTTCTGGTTTTTTGTGGTGCATATATATTGTTTTTATCCTTTTGTCCTCATTTCAATTTTGGGTTAACTATTCCTTTAACTTTGTGATCTGCTTAATAGTTAACTTTTCAAAAATGAAATACTTCAGTGCAGCTCATCCACAAGCAATCTTATTTTTGTATTTATTTATTTTTTTAAATGTCTTTTCCTCTCCATTTCATAGTTGCATATTTGTCCTTTCATCATCCCCCCTTTCATTTCACTCTCCACCTCTCTCTCTCTCTCTCTCTCTCTCTCTCTCTCTCTCTCTCTCTCTCTGTCTTTCCATCTCTTACTTCAAAAGAAAAAAAAAGCAGAAAAAAACACCAGCATGCCCTTCTTACTACCCCCCCCCCCCCCCCCCCCCCCCCCACCCCCTCAGCACTGACATTGAAAAATTGCATATGCCATTGAAGTAAGCAGGACAAAAAAAATACAAATAAAATGTAAGCCTCTCAGTTGTGTTTCCAAAATAAATCAGTAATCTTACAGAATCTAATTTATGTTTTTTCCCTCCCCTCCCACAATTCTCCGTCCCTGCGGAATCTGATTTAACTCTAAGTGATGGCACTTTTATTAAACATGTTCCTGGTCACAGGCCCTGGATGTACACATTAATGTTCTCTTCTGGGCTTAATGACATGAGACAAAGCATTCCGGCTTCTCTCACTCATTAGATTTTAAACTCGAGCCCCCTGAAAAAGTGTGTGTGGGTGTGCAATTTTAAAGCATCCTCGTATTTTCCCTTGTCCCCCAGCCATTACTTCAGGTCAATCAATACAAAGTGACTGCTGCTCTCAGTGGTAGACGCCTAGGGTTTGGTATGGAGAGCTATTAAAACTCTGGCCTGCTCATCTCTCTGAATCAGCCCCATGAGCTCCTCCTGTATGTGGAAGATGGACAGCATACAGTGTTGTGTTCTGTCAGGGTTTAATAGCTCTGGGATACACAGGGCTGCATTGAGTTATGTGTGTGTGTGTGTGTGTGTGTGTGTGTGTGTGTGTGTGTGTGTGTGTGTAGGGCAATATCATTTTGCTGCAAATATAGTTGAGGGGTAAGGAAGCTGGCTGACCTGGTTTCATCATTAAGAGTTGTGTGTGTGTGTGTGTGTGTGTGTGTGTGTGTGTGTGTGTGTAGGGCAATATCATTTTGCTGCAAATATAGTTGAGGGGTAAGGAAGCTGGCTGACCTGGTTTCATCATTAAGAGTTTAAATGAAGAGATAAACCATTACTGCTTTGTTTTTGTTGGCCTAACCTTCCTCAGCCCTACCTCTATCTAGTGTGATTATAAACTCGGCAAAAAAAAGAAACATCCTCTCAATTTCAACTGCTTTTATTTTCAGCAAACTTAACATGTGTAAATATTTGTATGAACATAAAAAGATTCAACAACTAAGACATAAAATGAACAAGTTTCACAGACATGTGACTAATAGAAATAGAATAATGTGTCCCTGAACAAAGGTACTGCAGTGCATCTCCTCCTCATGGACTGCACCAGATTTGCCAGTTCTTGCTGTGAGATGTTACCCCACTCTTCCACCAAGGCACTTGCAATTCCTGGACATTTCTGGGGGTAATGTCCCTAGCCCTCACCCTCTGATCCAACAGGTCCCAGACGTGCTCACTGGGACTGACATACAGGCTTTTCATTGCCCATGGCAGAACACTGTCATTCCAGTCTTGCAGGAAATCATGCACAGAATGAGCAGTATGGCTGGTGGCACTGTCATGGTGGAGGGGCATGTCAGGATGAGCCTGCAGGAAGGGTACCACATGAGGGAGGAGGATGTCTTCCCTGTAACACACAGCATTGAGATTGCCTGCAATGACAACAAGCTCAGTCTGATAATGCTGTGACGCACCACCCCAGACCATGACGGACCCTCCACCTCCAAATCGATCCCGCTCCAGAGTACAGGCCTCGGTGTAATGCTCATTTCTTCGACGATAAACGCAAGTCCGACCATCACCCCAGGTGAGTCAAAACCACGTCTTATCAGTGAAGAGCACTTTTTGCCAGTCCTGTCTGGTCCAGCGAGGGTGGGTTTGTGCCCATAGGCGACATTGTTGCCAGTGATGTCTGGTAAGGACCTGCCTCACAACAGGCCTACAAGCCCTCAGTCCAGCCTCTCTCAGCCTTTTGCGGACGGTCTGAGCACTGATGGAGGGATTGTGTTTTCCTGGTGTAACTCAGGCAGTTGTTGTTGCCATCCTGTACCTGTCCCTCAGGTGTGATATTCAGATGTACCGATCCTGTGCAGGTGTTGTTACACGTGTTCTGCCACTGCAAGGATGATCAGCTGTCCTTCCTGTCATTGAACAAGCATGGAAAACATTGTTTAAACCCTTTACAATAAAGATCTGTAAAGTTATTTGGATTTTTACAAAATTATCTTTAAAATACAGTGTCCTGAAAAAGGGACGTTTCTTTTTTTGCTGAGTTTATAACAGTGAGTATACCAAATTTCTTAAAGGAATGTTTCACTCTAATATTAAAATTCTGTCATATACTGTCTGTCATATATACTCACTCTCATTTCATTTAAAATGGAGACAGACACCACCAAGCTCCAAAATTACATAAAATGCACAAAAAAAGCACAAAAAAGTAGTCCATATGACTTAGGTCCTATAGTCTTCTAAAGCCATATAATCGCTTTGAGTGAGAAACAAACAGAAATGCAGTCGCTATTCACTGAAAATCCTACCCACAGTAGCGCTTTTGAATAATTAACCCATCTGTGGACCCCCTGAGGACAATTTACATCAACTTAACTTGATGTTATGAATTTATGTCATTAACTTAATGACATCCTTCACAAAGGTGATTTGAACTTGAAAATAGTAAGATTACTAATTTCATGTATTTATAAACAGAGTTATTTAACCTCCTGAGACCCGAGCATGACTGCTGTGTGCATTTTCCATTTCCCTTTTTGATTTGTAACTAGTAGCACCTAATAAACATGCAAAAAACTGTAAGTATGTCCTAAAAAATTTATGTCCACATCTGTGGACTGCAAGACTATGTTGTGAAATTTTAAATAACACAAAGCTATAGAAAGTCCGATTTTTTTCATAAAATTCTTTATGATGTTTCCAGGAGTGTTGGTTATTCATGTTTTTGAGACGTACAGACATTAAAGCTGATTTTCTGTAAAGCTGAATAAATAATCCTTATTCAAAGTAATGTCCAGCATCATCCAATCACTGCCAACCATGTTCAAATAAAATGTAGCATTATAAAATTCTGAATCCATGTACTGATTACCAGGGCTGTAGCTAGTGAGGTGAAAGGTGGTAACGATTCTAGGGGTCCAAAGATCCAAGGGGCCCCACAACAAATTCTAAACTGTATTTTTTAATAGGAAAGGGGTCCAGAGCAATATACAGTCAGGGGGCACAGATGACCTTGCTACAGCCCTGCTGACTACCATTGTCCCATGTCTGCCAAACTTGTTGAGTGGTCCAAGCATCATCTGTGAACTGATTTTTTAAAGCGGCATATCAAACAAAACTAGAGATGCTACTCTTTACAACCAAACAGGTTTCAATGAAAAAACTTAAAGATATTTATTGCTGGAGGCACTTTTGTTGGTGCTGCATCCCTAGGAGCACTTCTAGGAAATCTATGGCATGCTGTTGTGTCATGTGACTCTGTGCAGCAAAAGTTAAATGACAGTCTAGAGTCTTGTGAACAGTATTCAGTCAATTTTTATTCATTTAAATTACACGTTGCATATCGCACATGGTTAAAAAAAAAAGTTCCTAAGAAGGACTTGTGGGTGAATTTGAGCCTATTCATATAAAGACTAGTGCCCGACCGATATATTGATCGGCCGATATTATCACTGACTCACAGAGCTGAGCTGACGGTGGCTCTGTAGACAGGGCGGAGTTCAGCGGTGCGGAGTTGAGCGGTGTTTTCGCAGTAAGTTGCTAACTAGTTTGTGAAATACATACTGGAATGTTAATAAAAAATGACCCCATCATTTTCTCTTTTCAATATAACTAATATAATGTTAACCCTGTCCCTGACAACCATGTCACTCATGTCTGTTTGCTGTTAGCCAGCTATAGTTTGTCAGTGCATTCAATAATGTAGCAGATTGAAAGGTAAACATCAGAGCATCTTTTTGCAGCTCAGCATACAACGGTGCGGTGGTGGATTGTGTCTGTTGAGTGTTGATTTCATGCTACGCTGTTACCTAGTTGGTGAGACACAATGCTGGTCCATCTTTTACTCTCTGTGACAACGAGCTTATAGCTAACTAGCTAACCACATAGCATACTTTCATTGCTTGTCAGCTGAGTGGAAGCTAATGTGTAAACATGTATTCACCAAACTGTTTTGTTAAGGATTCACAGTTTGGTACCCCCTTCAACCGAACAATTCCAGTCATTGCATTTATAAAATGTAATATTTAGAAGTCTGGTTTTCCACTGTTGAAAGTTTCCCCTGAACTTGTATAGCAGAATACAGTGTAACACCGCTGCCGCTGTTTTTCTCTTGTCTCGGCAGGTGTAAATGCTTCTTGTTTTACATCCTGCATCTAAATGACTGCCAGTATTTTTTTATTTTTTGGGGGGGGGGTTTTTCCCCTTTTTCTCCCAATTTGGAATGCCCAATTCCCAATGGGTATTGGCTCTAAGTCCTCGCATAGTGATTCGCCCCAGTCCGGGTGGCGGAGGACGAATCCCAGTTGCCTCCACGTCTGAGACAGTCAACCCGTGCATCTTACCACGTGGCTTGTTGAGCGTGTTGCCATGGAGACATAGCATGTGTGGAGGCTTCACTCCATCCACCGCGGCAACCACGCTCAATCCACCATGTGCCCCACCAAGAACAAACCACATTATAGTGACCATGAGGAGATTACCCCATGTGACTCTAACCTCCCTAGCAACCAGGCCAATTTTGGTTGCTTACAAGACCTGGCTGGAGTCACTCAGCACGCCCTGGGATTCGAACTAGCGAACTAGCGAACTCCAGGGGTGGTAGCTAGCGTATTTTACCACTGAGCTACCCAGGCCCCCAATGACTGGCAGTATTAAAATAGTCAGCATTTGACTGATACTAAACAGTAATACTGATGTTTATTTAGCTAATTATTTTATTTCTATTTATTCTTTATTTAAATGGTCAGCAAATGACTGATACCGAACATACAGTACTGATGTTTATTAAGCTATTTATTGTATTTTTATTTTTTTTTATTTTCTCAGTGTTCATTTCTAGAATTTGCAGACAATGTATAATAATAATGTCATATATTCTTTGATAAAAATATTTGTTTAAGAAAGCAGCCTTCAGAGTATCTTTGCATAGTCATGTCGGTGCAAAATCGGTGAACAATCCACATAGAAATGTCTGTTTTCATTCCAGCTCAAAAATTTACTATATCAGCCACCATATTGGTAATCGGTAAATTTTCCCCCACTAAAATCGGTATCGGTCTAAAAAAAACCATATCGGTCAGGCTCTAATAAAGACTTACAAGAAAGCTTTAATATGCCAGAAAACTTTAAAATTGTATTTTAAATTGTACTGCAGTGTAAAAGCATTGTGGGCCCTATGTTAAGAGCACTAGTGCTAAGCACAGTGCTATGCCATAAGTCATGCATGCAAAGTCAATGGGCATGGCCAGGAAGTTTTGATATTTTCACGCAATCATGCGCTAAGTCTAGGCACAAGTGGGTTTGGTGAAATCACATGCAAAGTGCTAATGGGCTGGGTCAAGTGCAATTTAAGTTCTTCTTCAGTTATTGAACCGTCTGCGTCCTATTATATTTGGAGTGACTTTTTGCACCCAGTTGTAAATAACTCCTGCCACACAGCATGGCAATTTGCACCCCAAAAGTTTATTGGAAAGAGAAATTAACGACAAACTGTATTGTGAGTTTTGCTTCGGTGGTGTGGGGTGTTTGTCTTTTTCCCATTCTGTTTCTTGTCTCCTCTCTTAATATTTTCTTTTATACTAATTATAATACAAAAATGAATATAAACTTATTTTTACTATAGTAATATTGTAGTAACCATGTTTTTGGGCAGAACCCATAGATTTGATGTAATTAACAATAGTGTTACTACAGTAATATGGTGTTAAAATACAGTAGTTTAATTTTGTGGTTACTATCAGTGGCGTCTCAGCGCCATAATTTCTGGTGGGACACAATCACTAAAATGTTAAATTTTAAACATTGGCGGAGAATTCCAAAAGCTGTCTGTCAAGTTAACATAAAAAAGAAACAAGAAAAACATTTAACCTAGTGCATCAGTTTTGACTTTACTCTGTTTCTCACATTACCACTGTATGTGTGTACACTGTTTATTCCCTGGTGTTATGATGCATTAAGAAGCATATTAACAGGCACCATCAACATTAACACCTGGTTTTATGTGTCTCTTTTGTGTTTGGATTTTGAGTAGAGGCCTAGAGGGTCTCTGATTTCATGACTGCATACATCAATGCATGATAGTAAAGCGCAAAAATGCATAATAACAAAACGAAAGTGCGAAAAACGTGGCGCATTATTTCTGCCAATTATACAGCAATCAGAGCAGAATTGTCAGATATTTAAGTGCAGTAACTGTATTTACTGAGCTTTAGAGATGTGCTTCTCATGTGGCACTTTATGTTCAAATCAGGGACAATGAAAAGTTCTGTAAACTTGTGCATGTATCGCTTTAACCAGCAAACTTTAAAAACCTAGTTTTAGGGCAGCGGTTGATTGACAGGTAGAACCTTCACCCTAGAACGTTCCCTAGAACTCCTTGGTTTCACCACACTTAAGCATGTTGAGTCAAAAAACCGATCAGCCTACTGCCAAGAATACACCCCTGAATGTAGCTCTAGTACTTTTAAAATTAAAACAAGTATGAAGGATAAAAATAGATCATGACAGAAATTTCACAGAGAGTGACAGATAAAGATGTTTTTTCCAGTGCAACCTAAACATGATGCAATACACAAACATCCCTACTAATTTAATCTCAGCACAAAACACCACTAAAACATACACATACTTGTCAAAAAGCTCAAGTGACAGTGAAAGAAAACCATAAATGGGCAAATCGTCAAAGGCTGTTCATATTATCTCACATGAACAACATAACAAAACTAATATAAACGAACAGACTCTGAATATTTAGCAGTTATTGTAATCTAATATAAATCAGTGCATCAACAACACAACTCCTCAAAGCAATAGCATGCAATTCATTTAAATGATGAGTGGTGCACTTTAACTAATCCAACCAGCAACAAATTAGAATAAAATTAGCTTTTAAAACTTACCAATGAAATTCACTACGCAGGAGTGGTCATCTCTGAGGCTAATGTCAACAGCTTGACATACATATGATCAAAGCTTTTGAATGGCTCAGGGGCAAAGTCAAATGAGCCCCTCAGGTCATCATTATATGCTCGTTGCACATGCGTATGGCTGTGTCTCGTTTGGAAGGCTGCATGCTAGGTAGGATGCATCCTTTGAAGGCTGCAGTATACCGAGTGTCCTCCTTTAAACAAGTCTCATTTAAATGAGACGGCCTTCGTAGGACAAACGGAAACGGAACTTAACATGGTTGCTATGACAGCACGCCACACTATAACAAGCGTGAGCGCTTTGAGTGAGAAGGGAACAAAGTCCCTCTGGAAGGGAATGTATGAGGTACATTTCAGGAGAGTTATAATGATGTAGAGAGAAAAGAAAATAGATTTTACAGCTGTACTTTTAGTCTAATACTTTATTTTAATTATATATTAATATAATTATACATATTATATACTCTGCACCCATCTACTGAGAATTAACATTCCTTGCATTTGAACATCATATTTACAGGCAAATTGGCATCTTTTTTTAGACATTTCCGTTGAAGCAAAGAATTGTGGGTTGTGAGTGCCCATGAAGGATACACCTCATGCATCCTCCAAATTCCCATGAAAGAAGGTCGCATTCGAAGGCTGCATTTGAAGTGTGCTACTTGCGTTTCTGAAACGAGACAGCCTCGATGACGTATGCGGCCGACAAATGCGACCTCCGGAGGATGCAGCCTTCCAAACGAGACACAGCCTATGATGTTCTCCAGATCTCCGTTGATTAACATTGAGGATGAAGGGCTAGCCCCACGCATAGCAAATGAAAATGATTAAAAGGCTTTAACACAACAGACCTTAATAATAATATAAGAATTTCTACTTTTTTCTTGCATAATGGAAATAAAACAAGTTTAAGATGTTGAAATTATATCATTTCTTAAACGACGATGTCACGCATTTTGCACAACAGCGCCACGTCTGGCAGGGCTCAGCCCCACTTGCCCCTAATGTAGAGACGCTGCTGGTTACTATGATTTTACTACAAAATACCAGGTTTACTGTAGTAAAACCATGGTTATTTTTTGTAAAGAAAGGTTAGGGTTAGAGTTAGTGCTAGGGGTTGGTGTAGTGTGTTTGTGGGACTCTAAATAAACATAATAAACATGCTGCAGGGATGCCCCTATTCTGTTAAGGCCAAAGTATACTTCGGGTGTGCGTGTTGCGGATCCCTCCGCACACAGTAAGTGTGATGCAGATTGCGTCATCAGCACAGCCACACGGCTTGACTGCACCTAGCCTAGATTTTCTTGACTTGCGCACGTGGTCCTCGTCTGTGTGTGTCGTCTGCGCGTGCGCTGGCCATTAACTGTACTAAAAAAGTGTCACAAAACAGTCGTAGTGCACATGCATCGAATGCGTTCCTATTCGTTCGTGGTCAGAAAAGTATACTCACAAAGGCAATGTAGTCGACCGGGCGTGAGGCGATCCAGAACTCGCAAAAACGTGGCATACCTGGGCCTTTAGCATTTAATTAGGGATGCAAACAGCATCTACCATTATTTGTACCAGGGTGCAAATAGCATCTGCCTTATAGATTTAATTTCCTGTCAAGCACCAGCGACAGAAACAAAAAAAGCACATTCATAAGAAGTTGGTAGTGTAAATGGATTGCAATGAATTAAAAGAATAGAAAAAATGTACTTAAGTTCTTTTGTACATTAACTGCCTCCTTGTTGAATGTCAGGCATATTTCTATGACAGTGACACGCTCTTTCTCGTCAGAATTTGGATGTGCGCGCCGTTTAATTATAGAATGTAAGTATGATTAGTCATTTTCATCTACTGACACACAAATCATGGCTAGTATTAACAGTGATTGTACTGGCACGCACTTCACTTCCACCAGTCGATTTTGATTTTGAAAAATTACAATTAATTTATTGAAACACTAAAAAAATTTAACCAAAAGTGTTTCTAAATTCTAATTACACTTCAGACTAAATGAAAATATAATCAAAATAACAAAGTGGTCAAAAAAATCAAAGATCCAAACATTTTACTCTCTCCAACTTCTTCCACCGGCCCATTATGCTGTGACTTAAAAATCACTCTACGACAACAGGTGGAAAAATACCAGTGCAAATTATGTCATAAATACAATTATAAATATTAACATAATAATAATAATTGAAAAATAAACCATAACCTATAGATAGTTTAACAAAAAAAAGGGGGTTATTGGTGATTGTTAGGGACGTAATTTGATGTTCCTATATTTTTAGAATTTGGACTAACTTTATTACCACATGTTGCTGTGTAATCTCCAAACTGCAAGTGCAGGAACTGAATGTAGACTTTGCGCTGCAAACAGATGTGCCTTTGAAAAGTCTTAGCGCAATTACCTATTTCTCAGGAAAATAGCAAATTGTGCTTTGCACCCCTTTATTAGCATACAGTACACCCCCAGATTGCGCGCATACACCCATAGATAGGTTAAAAACTCCCACCCACGGCCACTTGTGCTGACACGGAAATCGTGCTTAAAATTTGCGCTCTCATGAAAATTGAATAAGACGTACAGTAGCGCACGGCCGTTGCACTGCGCTATGCACACTCACAAAAAGAGAGCCCTGTAATTAACAGACCATGGCCAGAACTGTTTGAAAACATTAGAAACCAATATAAGTAGCACAAAATAAAAACAATGGAAAGCACACACCATCCCTGCTAAAAAGACCAGGGTCTTGTTTCATGATAACGATTGATCTTGGCTCTTAAGAGCATTCTCTACATGCAAAGTTGCGAACATTCTTTCCTTTTTCACGTGCGTTTCCCAAAACTACACTTAACACTGTCCGTGTGTACTGCTGAACTGTGGCCGTAAAGTGACACTTGTCATTGTAATTTCATTATCACTTGGAGCATAACTTTATAAATACTTGTAATTTGCCTTGCTGGAAAATTTTTATTATTTTAAATAATCAAATTAATTATATAAACATAATAATTTTGTCATTATTCTGTGCAGTACGATCTATTATTTTTACACAGTCACTGCTTTGTTCATCACAAGTGCATTTGCAAAGTTTCGTTTAAATAAATACATCAGTGGTCAAGGAGAAAGCTGCAATGAAGACGATAAAAAAATATAATAAGGTTTACCCAGTTGGCAGTATGCCTATTTCAAGTGCACAAAGATGGAAGAACATACATAGAGTGCATGTACATACATTCACTGATTAAGCAGAGATCTGCTCCGAAAATGATCCCAGTCACAACAATGCTGCGGTGTGAGCAACAGAGCCCTTGGGTGTCAGAGAGGAAGACGATGAGGTTGTAGAAGAGGAGGAAGGTGAGAAGACGAGCAAAAAAAGACAATTTTTACCCTTAAATATCTCCATTCCATCTGAATTAAACTTGCAATACAATCATGCAGGCACTTTGTACCAACTACGTGGTTGTGCACACAAATGTGTAAGTAATTTATTGATTTATACCTAGTTTTCTTTTATTATCATACATTAATGGGACAGTTCACACAAAAATGAAAATTCTCTCATCATTTACTCACCCTCATGCCATCCCAGATGTGTGTGACTTTCTTTCTTCTGCTGAACATAAATGAAGATTTTTGGAAGAATATCTCAGCTCTGTAGGTCCATTCAATGCAAGTCAGAATCAGAATCAGAATCAGCTTTATTGCCAAGTATGCTTACGCATACAAGGAATTTGTCTTGGTAACAGGAGCTTCCAGTGTACAACAATACAAAAACAGCAGCAAGACACAGATATAATAAAAAATAAAAAATTGTTATACACATAAGTACATACACACACACAGACACACAAATACATACATACACACATACACATACACATACATAGTGCAGTCTAATACAAATCTGTAATCTGTTATGTACAGTGAAAAATACAAATCTGTTATGTACAGTGCAAATGTTTTTTTTTTTTTTTTTTTCAGAGGAATGAAAATGGCAGAAGAGGTTGGATGTGTTGGATAAATATAAAAAAGACTAAGCTGTGTATTGCACATAGTTATTGCTCAATGGGGCAATTTAACTGTTCATGAGATGGATAGCCTGAGGATAAAAACTGTTTCTGTGCCTGACGGTTCTGGTGCTCAGAGCTCTGAAGCGTCGGTCAGAAGGCAACAGTTCAAAAAAGGTCATGGGCAGGATGAGTGGGGTCCAGAGTGATTTTTCCAGCCCTTTTCCTCACTCTGGAAGTGTATAGTTCTTGAAGGGGGGGCAGGGGGCAACCAATATTCCTCTCACCAGTCCGGACTGTCCTTTGTAGTCTTCTGATGCCTGATTTCATACCTGAACCAAACCAGACAGTTATTAAAGTGCAGAGGACAGACTCAGTGACTACTGAGTATAACTGTATCAGCAGCACCTGTGGCAGGTTGAATTTCCTCAACTGGCGAAGGAAGTACAACCTCTGCTGGAGTCAATGTGTGTCTCCCACTTCAGGTCCTGTGAGATGGTAGTGCCCAGGAACCTGAATGACTCCACTGCTGCCACAGTGCTGTTTAGAATGGTGAGGGGGGTCAGTGTTGGGCGTGTTCAACTCAGTGTTGTTTTGACTGCACCAGACAGCCAGCTGTTCAACCTCCCTTCTGTATGCAGACTCATCATCATCTCAGATGAGGCCGATGACAGTGGTGTCATCTGCAAACTTCAGGAGCTTGACAGAGGGGTCCTTGGCTATGCAGTCATTGGTGTAGAGGGAGAAGAATAGTGAGGTGAGCACACATCCCTGGGGGGCACCAGTGCTGATTGTACAGGTGCTGGAAGTGAGTTTCCCCTGTCTCACAAGCTGCTGCCTGTCCGTCAGAAAGCTGGTAATCCACTGACAGATAGACATGGGAACAGAGGTGGTGTAATTTATTCTGGAGTATAGCTGGGATTATGGTGTTTAAAGCCGAACTGAAGTCCACAAAAAGGATCCTTGCATATGTCCCTGGTCTGTCCAGATGTTGCAGGATATGATGCAATCCCATGTTGACTGCATCATCTACAGACCTGTTTGCTCGATAAGCAAATTGAAGGCCAACACCAGTCTCTCAAATGATCTCATGACCACAGACGTCAGGACGACAGGTCTGTAGTCATTAAGTCCTGTGATTTTTGGTTTCTTTGGGACAGGAATAATGATTGAGTGTTTGAAGCAGCATGGGACTTCACACTGCTCCAGTGATCTATTGAAGATCTGTGTAAAGATGGGGGCCAGCTGGTTAGCACAGGATCGAAGACACGCTGGTGAGACACCATCTGGGCCTGAAGCTTTCCTCGTCTTTTGTTTCTGAAAGATGCAGCTCACATCATCTTCACAGATCTTTAGTGCAGGTTGAGTAGCAGGAGGGGGGTTGCAGGAGGTGTTGGTGTTTGTGTGAAGTGAAGATCAGAGTGGGTGTGGGGTGTGAGGTTGGGCCTTTCAAATCTGCAGGTGAACACATTCAGGTTGTCAGCCAGTTGTTGGTCCACCACAGGGTTGGGGGTAGGAGTCCTGTAATTTGTGAGTTGTTTCATGCCACTCCACACTGATGCAGGGTCGTTAGCTGAAAACTTGTTTTTCAGCTTCTCAGAGTATCTTCTTTTAGCCACTCTGATTTCCTTGTTCAGTGTGTTCCTGGCCTGATTGTACAAGACTTTATCCCCACCTCTTTTTTATCGCATCCTCTTTGGCCTGACGAAGCTGTCTGAGCTCTGCTGTAAACCATGGTTTGTCATTGTTGAATTTTAAATAAGTCCTAGTAGGAATGCACATATGCTCACAGAAACTGATATATGATGTAACAGTATCTGTGAGCTCATCCAGGTCTGTGGCTGCAGCCTCAAAAACACTCCAATCCGTGCAATCGAAGCAGGCTTGTAGTTCCCGCTCTGATTCATTGGTCCATCTCTTTACAGTCCTTACTACTGGCTTGGTTGATTTTAATTTCTGCCTGTAGGTTGGAAGAAGATGAACCAGACAGTGATCAGAGAGTCCCAAAGCTGCTCTAGGGACAGAGAGATATGCATCCTTTATTGTTGTGTAGCAATGATCCAGTATATTTCTCTCTCTGGTGGGGTATGTAATGTGCTTTTGTATTTGGGCAGTTCACGTGTGAGATTTTCTTTAAAATCCCCAAGAATAATAATAACTGAGTCCGGGTATTGTTGTTCTGTGTCTGTGATTTGATCAGCCAACTGTTGCAGTGCCGCATTCAAACACGCTTTTGGCGTGATATACACACTCACCAGAATAAATGAGGAAAACTCCCGCGGCGAGTAGAAAGTCTTACAGTTAATAAAGAGTGCTTCCAAATTATGACAGCACATCCTCTTTAACGTTGTTACATCTGTACACCAACATTCACTGATGTAAAAGCATGTTCCGCCGCCTCTCGTTTTCCCCATTAACTCCGCGATGCGATCCGCTCTGAACAGCTGAAAGCCCGGCAATAATTAGTTGCAACTACAATACTATGAGAACGTGCAAAATTATTGACAGGCGGAAAGTGTCAGAGACCGCGGACACATTTTTGTTTGCAATTTACAGAGTCTAGAGCTGTCACAGAGACTGTCTCACGACACTTATTTCATTAATATCTTTTAGGGAGTAGGAATTTTTTTTTTTTGCATACCATTCCATGAAAAAAATTGCTTACAGCACCTTTAACATCTCTTTTCGTGTTCCACTGATGAAAGAAAGTCGTGCGGGTTTGGAGGAAGGTTCTAAATAAACAAAAGTACTAGCAGGTTTGAGCACAATCCCTGTTGTCTCTGTTCTAGGTCAGTAAATGCATGATGTAACTCACAGTCCACAATGGAGCATCTGCATTTCTTTCCTAAAGTCCAGATAATGTGGCTCAGACACTCTGAAAGGCTGTAAAAACCAATTACATGCAGACTGGCTAAAAAAAAAAAAAAAAAAAAACTTACACATCAACTGTGTTCTTTTGTTTTGATTGGAGCATATATTTTTTGCCCAGAGCTTGAAGTAAACCATTTTTCCCCATCTTTAAAGTCTTGTCACAACTGCAAAACAGATCACAAATGGTCTTGCATAAGCTGTTGCCCAGAGGGCTTTTGCATTCTGAGATTTTTAAATGAATTGCTCTGCCTATTGGGACAAGTTGTTGGAATTGAACAAGGGCCATGTAAAAATCATCACTAAACAGTGCCGTAGTTGTAAATATCTAAGTATCAGAGGGACAGAAAAACATGAATTATCTGTGTGAGAAAAAAACGGAGGTTTGTACTTTGATGTTGTGAATTGTGCAGATTTACACTCACGTGGCACTTTACTAGGAACACTATGGTCCTAATAAAGTACCAGATGTGGTCTTCTGCTGTTGTAGAACATTCGCCTCAAGGTTTGACGTGTTGTGCATTCTGAGATGCTATTCTGCTCACTACAATTGTACAGAGTGGTAATCTGAGTTACCGTAGCCTTTCTGTCAGCTCAAACCAGTTTAGCCATTCTCCATTGACCTCTCTCATCAACAAATCATTTCCGTCCGCAGAACTGCTGCACACTGGATGTTTTTTGTTTTTGGCACCATTCTGAATAATGCTTGTTTTGATTATTGGGGGGATTACATCCTCCCACCCCTCCTGATCTGTATCTGCATGATTTTATGCATTGCACTGCTGCCACACAATTGGCTGATTAGATAATCGCATGAAGTACAGTTGCAATCGAAATTATTGAACACCATCCCCACAGTCAAGCATGGAGGTGGGTCAGTCCTGTTATGGGGGTGTTTTGCAGCTGCAGGAAAGGGCTATCCTGACTATGTGACTGACACCATGGATTCTTTCAGGTATCAGGCCATTTTGGTATGAAAAATGTGATGCCTTCAGTGTGTAAATTGAAGCTCGTGATCACTGGACTTTCCAGCAAGACAATAACACCAAGGATACATCCAAGTTGTCCAAAATCTGGTTCAGGGATAGGTTGTGGAATGTCCTTAAAAGGCCCTTTCAGTCCATCATTAAAATCCCATTGCAAACCTTTGTTGGGATTTCAAGGAAGCAGTGGCAGCACAGAAACCAAAGAATGTCAATGGGCTGGAAGCTTTTGATCATGAGAAATGTGTAAAAATTCTAATAGAGAGGTGTCCGAAGCCTGAGAACACTTACCTGAAACATTTATTTGCTGTTATTAAGGATAAAGGATGCTCCACAAATGATTGACTTTGGGGGTTGAATATTTTTGACATGACATTTATGGAGTGAATTAGTTATTTTTATTTAAATTTGGGTAAACTGAACTCTTTGTTCTCAAAATCACTCAAATGTGTATTAAAAACTTACTTTTAGATAATGTGCTATTTAGACTGTTTACTGAGGTTTTAGTTGATGTGTTTTAATTCACATCACCAGAATTTATTGCTGGTCGGGGGGTTGAATAATTTTGATTGCAACTGTAGGTGTACAGGTGCTCCTAATAAAGTGCTCAGTTAGTATACACTGTATGTGTGTGTGTGTGTATATATATATATATATATATTTAAGCAATATCACACGAGCAAGAGTGCGATATGGCCCTACATCAGCACTGCTGTGTGGCCTTGTGCTGTAGGTAATCACAGCAGTGCTGATTTAGGGCCATATAGCACGATTGCAAGAGTGATATTGCTTATATACAACAGTTCAGTTATTAAACAAGGATGGATGTGTGTGTGATTGTGTGTGTGTGTGTGTGTGAGAGAGAGAGAGAGAGAGAGAGAGAGACGGAGCATGTGCGATAACCTGTTGTCACTCCCAAGCAGAGATGCTGTCAGCTTTCTGAAGATCAGCTTTCTCAGTGGTAAAATAGCTGTCAAAGCGGGAGTATTTCTCTCTATTTTGTGGTAGCCGGTGCGCTAGAGTCATTCACTATAGAAACCACAATGTCCTTCGCTATTTTAAACATTGTGTATCCAATGTAGAAACTCCGGTAAGAGGTAAGCGCCTTGAGTTCTGTAATCAATCAGTCTGATGTGTCTCTCAGCTGTGATGAGCCGTAATGCTGAAGTTGTTCGTTTACAGCTGTTTAAAGCCATTTCCTAGCTTTAGTAGTGTAGTAGCGATCACGGAGCGCTGTTGTATGTAAACAGTAGCTGACGCGGATTCACTTCACATCACCAACTGGCTCATATTACACACAAAAATTATCTTTTCCCACCACCTGCTGGCTAACATATGTAATGTAAAAAAAAAGACAAACAGTACCTCTTAACACATATGCACTGCTCTTACACTTTAGTTTAGAATGGCACAAACTCAAGCGGAGTGATACACACACAGTGAAGTGTCCATCAGTGCTCATGGAATGTCTCTCGTCCAAGAACCGGAACTAACTGTTGTATATATAAAATATATACAATGTAATACGTAAAATGTAATACGTAAATTGGAAACAACAACGAGTTGGTTACAAGAGTGGCAGATGTTGAGTATATATATATATATATATATATATATATATATATATATACACACACACACACACACACACACACTACCGGTCAAAAGTTTTGAAACACTTACTCATTCTTTATTATAATTATTACGATTTTTTTTTATTTTTTTTATTTCATATTTTAGAATAATAGTAAAGTCATCAAAACTATGGAATAACATAAATGGGAGGAGTCACGTGACGCCATGCGAGGAGCGGACGTGTAGGCAACAAGCTCTGTGCAGTTTGCTAGTTTTTATTTATTTTTGTGTTATAATCCGGTGAGATTTGATACACCTGCTACATATTTGCTCTTTGAAGTCAATATGTAAAAAAATTCAAAATCCTCGGGCTCTGGAGATATTAAAAGACACTTACGTGCTCAAGCTGAAACCTCTGACGGGCCTGCGGACCAGGGACTCGGTTTGAACGGTGTGGCGGGAGAAATCCTGCATCAACTGTCCAACATGTTTGTGATGCTGATGAAAGTTGTTACTGACTCAGAAGATCTCGCTGTAATACGTAGATCAGAAACAACAACGAGTTGGTTACAAGAGTGGCAGATGTTGAGAAGCGGATCGATTATCTGGAGTCATCAGAGAGGGAATATCTGATAATCCGCTGGCGACCAAAGTTGATTTGGAACACGTTCTTGAAAAACTTGAAGATCTTGAGAATAGGAGCCATAGGAATAACATCCGAATTGTTGTAATTCCTGAGCATGAGGATGGCAGAGATATGGTGAAATTCCTAGACGAGCTCTTCCCGAGTCTGCTCGACATAACAGGCCATAAGCTGGAAATCGAGCGAGCTCACAGGGTTCTGGCTCATAGATCGGCTGAGGGAGACAGGCCCCGATCAATCCTGGCCAAATTCCTGAGATCATACGATAAAGATCTTGTGTTACGCGAGGCGAGGAGCAAAGGAAAGCTTTCTTGGAAGAATCACAAAATGTTCTTGTTCCCAGACTTTGCGAATTCGACAAGAGAGAAACGTGATCGATTCAAGGAATGCAAGAAACTTTTACATCAATGGAAGATCACTTTTGCACTGATGTTCCCAGCCAAACAGAGTATAAATTCTAAGGATGGCCGCAAAGTATTTTTATGCCCCAAGCAAGCACTGTCCTTCATAAAACCATTGGAGTGAGTAAGCCATTTGGTGTTTCTCATGTGAGTGGATTGATTCCCTGTACTTACTCTTGGCTGTCTGAGGAAGCTGAGCACCATTTTTGTGTCTTTTTGTGTTGGTTGCACCTAGCGGCTGGAGTTTGTTTTGTGGAATAACACTCCTTCAAGAAACTTTTACATTGACAGAAGATCACTTTTACACTGAAGTTCCTGGCCAGTGATAAGGATGACCACTAAATATCTACATGCCTACAACAATCTATGTCTTTTATAGAGTTGATGGACTGAGGAAATCATGGTGTGTTTCTTATGTGGCCTCTGAGTCAATTTGACTCATTAAATATACACTTGACCATCCGAGGAACCGGGACGCCTGTTTTGTTTCTTTTTGTGCTGGTTCCACCTAGCGGCTGGAGTTTGTTTTGTGGAGGAACATACCTTCGGGACAGCTGTGGATGAATCTGCTTGTTCTTTGTGCTTATGCCTTCTATTGGCTGGAGTTTGTTTTACAAAGTATTTTATGTTATGTAATTTTGCCTCACAAAATTTGTATAGAAGCACCGGGCTTGAGCAATCCGATGGCAAAGTTGTTGCAGAGACCCTTTGAGTTTAGAGGGATCGACGCCGGTTGGCGCTTTCGTGCGTGGGGTTAATGCCCACGTTTTTCTTTTTTCTGTTTGTTTTGTTCGGGGGGGAAGTTTGGGGTTTTATTGTTGCACTAATGCTGAAACGTGGTCTTTATAATTTTGTTTTTGACAAACAATTAATTTTTTCTATTATATCAAAATGTCAGATGTTAATATGAGTGGATTGTCTCTCTCCACATGGAATGTGAATGGGTTGGGGCACCCCATAAAAAGAAGGAAGGTTATTTCTTTTCTTAAACATAAGAAATATGATATTGTGTTTCTTCATGAAACTCATCTTTCCCCACAGGAAGCTGGTAAATTTGGGAAGATATGGGGTGGACATGTTTTCTTTAGTGCTGGCTCAAGTAAAAGCAGGGGAGTCGATTCAAATTTCTCAAACAGATTAATGATAAATTAGGAAGAGTCATTATTGTTTTAGCTGAAATTCAGGGACAAAAGTTGATTTTGGCTAATATTTATGCACCTAATGCTGATGATCAGAGCTTTTTTATATATTCTTGAAGGGATGTTGCAAGCTGCTGGCACCCCTCATGATATAATATTGGGAGGAGACTTTAATCTATTGATGGACACAGTCCTTGATCATAGTGAAGCAAAAGTGTGTAAGTCCCCTAGAGCAACATTGACACTTCACAGGATGTGTAAAAATCTTGGTCTTACAGATATTTGGAGACTTTTGAACCCATCTGGTAGGGACTATACATTTTTTCATCAGTCCATAAGATTTATTCTAGAAAAGTTTTTTTAAATATATATCTAAATTCCTCATTTCATCTGTTGTTGATTGCTCATTTGGAAACATTTTAATCTCAGATCACACCCTGGTGAGTTTAGAGGTGTTGCTACATATGGAGAAAAAGAATTAAAAAAAATAATCATATAGTTGGCGCTTTAATATATCCCTTTTGCAAAATCCTGATTTACAACAAATGTTAAAGGCTGAAATCAATGTCTATATGGAGACCAACTGGTCCTCAGTATCCTCTGTGGGCGTGGTTTGGGAGGCACTTAAGGTGGTTCTCAGGGGTCGGATCATGCAGTATGCCTCATTCATCAAAAAATCCAAAGCTGGAGAACTCGTGGAGTTGGAAGGAAATATTAAAAGTGCAGAGGCAGAGCTGAAGCGCCGAATGTCGTCTGATGGCCTCAGAGAAGTGGCCCAATTGAAATACAGATATAACACTATTTTGTCGCGGAAGGTGGAGTTTTGGTTATTCAGGGCAAGACAGTCATACTTTGAGTCGGGGGACAAAGCAGGAAAACCTCTGGCTAGATATATAAAACAGAGAGAGTCTTTTTCTATCATTCCCTCAGTGAAATCTGCTGGTGGTGAAATATTTACCTCGGCCATTGATATTAATAATGCTTTTAAAGAATTCTATCTTGATCTTTATAGTTCCACATCTTCGCCTACTGATGAAGATATTCGAAATTTTATGGAACCATTAGAACTCCCTAAATTGATGACTGAGCAAAAAAATTAGCTTGATTTTGATAAGCTTGGAGGAGCTTGATGAGGTAATTAAGATCCTGCCTACTGGCAAGGGTTTGGGGACAGATGGCTTTGCCGCTGAATTTTTTGGATCTTATGCTACAGAACTGGCTCCACTTTTGTTAGAAGTTTATACGGAATCATTAAAGAATGGAAAGCTTCCTCCAACCATGACACAAGCCTGGATCAGTCTGATTCTTAAAAAGGACAAAGATCCAAGCGAGTGTAAAAGTTACCATCCAATTTCCCTGATCCAGCTAGATGTACAAATTTTGGAATAACATAAATGGAACTATGGGAATTATGTTGTGACTGAACAAAATCCAGAATAAATCAAAACTGTGTTATATTTTAGCATCTTCAAAATAGTCACCCTTTGCCTAGAATTTGCAGACATGTACTCTTGACATTTTCTCAACCAGCTTCTTGAGGTATCACCCTGGGATGCTTTTTAAACAGTATTGAAGGAGTTCCCATCTACAGTATGTTGGGCACTTATTGGCTGCTTTTCTTTATTATTTGGTTTAAGTCATCAATTTCAAAAACTTTTTTTTCAAAGTAAAAACTAATTTCAAACATTTTCAAAGTGTTTCAAAGTTTTGACCAGTTGTGTGTGTGTGTGTATGTATATATATATATATATATATATTATACATTCTGACAAATATAAGAATATGTTGCTTAAATAAATTAGGCCAGCATTGTTGAGTTCTATAGTGAGAGCATAAGGAAAATCCAAGTGGACTGGATGGAAAGAAAACCAGAGATGAAGGAAAAATATATTTTCATCAAAGCAGTAAGGGGAGTATACCCTGTGGACAGAAACAGGCTTGAATGTTGCCAAAACAAAACCCTGAACATGTTCACGTTAATTTTCTGTCTTGGCTCAGCATTCTTCTGTGGGAGCACAGTGAAAGAGATGCATTATTTGTGCCTCTCTGACATTTTCCACTTTCCAAGTGATTGAGTTTACCAAATGAGGCCAACACTCTTTCACATACACACAAAAGAGGACTTTTTGTGTGCCAAGTGCTTGGTACAGTAGCTTAGTGGCCCATAAAATCCCAACAAACGTACAGACACAAGCACTCATTCCCTTATTTATACTAAAGCTTCTCATTTCAGATTCTAGCTCCTTTCCTTCTGAATGGCCTTTTGCCTCTCAGTGTGGATCCAGCATTAATGTTCCATTTTTCTTCACTGGCCAGCACAGCCTCTCAAATTACAACCTCTCACAGCAATCAATGTAACACTGGTGTCTAGGAGAGGAAAAGGAAGAAACGCAGGAATAGAATCTTTCAAACTTTTAATTATAATCGCTGGAGTAGAACAAACACTGGAGTGGAACAAACGCTAAACATTACAAACTAACTACACAACATAACACTTCATAAACTCAATGCAACATTTCTAGGACTAACTAACGATGAACAAAAAATACACAGAGAAACTAACAAGGGAATGGAAGGCAAGTGCGGATGATGATGAACAGACGGAAGTGATCAGGGCAGTGAACTATGGGAGATGTAGTGCAGGGGAAAACTTTAAAATAAGAGTCCTTGAAGAAAATGATGGAGACAGACTGTGACAATCAAAACCTAACTGTGAGATATATTAATGCATGTTATTAAAAGAATTTCTTTATTGATCTACAGTATTTATTTATTTATTTTTAATAAATTACTCTTTCCTTCACCTCACGTGATAAGTCTGATGATTCTTTAAGCACAACTCATGTTTGTTTCAAAGTCAGTCAGTTTAAAAATGCTTCAAATACTTTAAGGCAGGGGTTCTCACATATTTTGTAATATTTGTTATTTATTTATTTATTTATTGTTCTTTTAGTGTTGTTGTTATACTGTATATGTAATATGCCCTTGGTGAAATTAGAAAAGTATGGGAACATGTCAACATTTCTTTTCATCAGACAGTCATGCCAGAGATCTAATTCTTTAATGAAAGCCCTGCTTTTGTCAATGAGAAGCAGGAGATGTGCATCTCAACCCTGCAAGGACACCCTGCCGGTTCTCACCTCCTCTTTTCCATTAATCCCTTTACAGGGTGTTAAATCTGTCAAATATATCAACTATTTATGACAGAGAGGCTAACTATTTGGTGTCGTCAAAGTGCTTTGCAATCTCTGAATTGAAATGCATTAAAAACAATTTCACTTCTATGCGAGGTTTATAAGGATGCTGCTGCACTCTCCCTCTTGAAAGCCAGCAGATCTCCATGTGCAGGGAAAGCTGCTCATGTTCAGACTCTATTTCCTGGGAAATTAAAAAAACAAGCATGAGTTCAGTGGACGTGCCTTGATAAAATTAATTATATGTATATGGTATGCTGCAGAACAGACTCCAGTGGTTTGGGCATTTTTTGGGCAGCCAGTGATTCACGGTGAATCATGCAATGGGTCAATTTTGCCAGAGGAGCCCCCTGCTGAACTTGCGTTACCAACCCACTCAACTTCCCCGTTATTGCACGAGTCCCATCAGTGCATATCCCGACACATTTCTCCCAGCCCACTTTTACATCTTAAATGAAATGATACAAGACATTAAACTCGCTTCGCCAGTTGTGTGGGATGGAAGAGGGTGACAAAACAGAACATCTTCTTGCATAGTATGGGCACTCCCTAATGAAGTCCAGTAATTGTTCTTAAACATCATTGGCGAGATCAGATATTCTGCGACTGACAGTGTCATTTGACTGTGGAACTGAACTTAATTGTACTGCAGAGCTGTCACTGAACATGATTCTGAACATGTCTTTGCAGCAGGAATAAACAATGTCTCGCCAATGGTGTGATGTTTTCCAAGTCTAGTAATGTGTTATGAGACCACGTATGAAGATTCAAGGCATTTACTTGGGACAGTTGTGTGTCTGTTAATGGAAGACCATTTGCTGTTTAAGGCTATAAAGCTTTTTTCTATCTTTTAAGGCTGGATGTTTGGTTTCCAGATGCTGCTTTAATTTACAGGGTTTCATGCTATTATTAGCCAGCACATCATCACAAATAGAACACTGTGGACACGGTTTAGCAGATGTGTCAGGTACTATAAATCCAAATGAAAGGTAACTCTCATCATATTTTCATAGTTTTTGTATTATATTTGAAGATGTAGATGGGCTATCGATGCCAACACTCCTCTTTTTACAAGTGGCAAATGCATCTAAAAAAAATAGACTGCTATCTCTGGTGTCTGTGGAGGAAAGCTTCTGTAACAGTACCCGCGCTGATGGAATCCATGGCATCCAAACAAAAAACGTGTTATTTTTTGTTATTAATTGTTTTTTACAGCATTCGCAGACATCCGGATCCTTATAATAATTTATTAAATATTAATAAATGATTGCAAAACCCATTTTTTAAAATATTTTGCTTGAGTATTTATGGTCACTCTTTCACGACTAAAAAAACTATACAAAAGAAATAATTATAAATACTATCTGCGTGTTCATTATAAATTCTATTACTCACCTTCTTGTTTTTCCAAACACGAAACCCTCTTTCTCCTGTGGAACACAAAAGGACAAAATCTGAAGAATATACTGGTCGCCTTTTTCCATACAGTTTCAATTAAGGTTATTACAGTTAACTGAAACTAAAATAGAAACTACATTTAAATCAGACATTGCAGGTTACATTCAGACAGCTATGACATACACACTGCACTTTTTTACATAGTACAGTACAAGCACTTAAATGTTAGATATGGTAATTGTATTTTAAATTTTAAGTTCCTGTGTTGTAAATTTTGTGTTAAAATGTGTAGCTGAAATGAAATTTCAAGCACTGACAAGGAGGAGCCTGGCCGCCTGAGAGCGGAGGAGCGGCCGACCGCGAGAGGAGGGGCTTCTAACCGACCACCTGAAGCAGTCAGAGCCACTGCCAGGGGCGGAGGAGACCCCTACCAGCCGCTGAAATGCGGCGGGGTCTGAGACCGCCGTCCGCGAGCGGGGAGGGGCTTCTGGCCGACCGCCTGGAGCGGAAAAACCGCTGCCAGGGCGAGGGAGAACCCTTCCATCCACCAAAAATGCGGCGGGGCGTTCCGTCTGCCAGGGTTCCGGAGGACTGCCTCTGATCCGCCCGGGGAGGCACGGCTGTCATCCACTAGATGGTGGAGGAGTGGCCGAGGACAAGGCTACGGCGTATCGGAGAACCGGCGAGTAAATTATTTATTTATTTTTCTCTCTCTCCTCTCTCTCACACTGCTGCTCTGCGTTGGCCTTTCCCTCTCTTTTTAAATATTAGTATTGTTTTAGTTGGGTATAATCACTGTTATGGTGTATAAGTACCATGTTTTTTTGTTATTGTTGTTTCCCTACCCTGTCCCCTCCCAGATACAGGAAGATGACCTGGTGGCAGACGGGGCCAGAAGGGCATGCCTCCCCCCAGGGAAAGAGGGAGATGGGGGGAGGATGTACACCATGCCGGGGGCTCCCCGGCCTATAGGAGAATTAGGGAGGAATGTGGCAGGGTGGAGGGCGGGCCGGGTCGTGATTCCGCACACCCAGCCCCTAATTAGGCTGATTAATCCCGAGAGGGATAAAGCCGACCAGAGACGGCAGTGAGAGAGAGAGAGAAAATTACAGGCAGCTGACTTGTATGTGTTTGGTTGTGTCTTTTTGTTTTAGTTAATCATTAAAATATTATTTATGTTGTTAAGCCAGTTCTCGCCTCCTCCTTTCCACTGAACTGTGTTACAAACATCTTTAAAAAATAACATGTAAAATAAAACATACACTTTCACAAACTATTTATATGGCTATATCATGAAACCCTGTGTTAATATAAATACTGTAGAAATAAAAACTAAAACAAAAATTACAATTATTAAACTGAAACTAAAACTGAAAAACACAGTTTGTAAAATAACTAAACTAAATAATTCTTTTGTAATTGGAAATGAAATAAAAATTCAATATAAATTAAAACATCAAACTATAATAACCTTGGTTTCAAGGGGACTTTTAAGCTTCAAAATAGACACAAAAGCTATATAGAAGTATCATAAAATGGTCCATACAGCTTGTGAGCATTATTCCAAGTCTTCTGAAGAAATGTTATAGCTTTGTGTGAGCAACTGACAAAAATTAAAGGGGTCATGATATATGAATAAAATCTTCCTTGATCTTTTGACATATAAGAGGTCATTGTACTATAAAAATATACTGTAAGTTTCAGAACTGAAAACTTCCTCAAAGCGATAGTTCACCCAAAAATTTAAATTATCTAATAATTTACTCACCCTCATGCCATCCCAGATGTATAAGACTTCCTTTCTTTCCTTTATAAGATGTCCTTATAATGCAAGTGGATGGTAACATGATTGCTGATGCACCAAAAAGCACAGACAATCAGCATTAACGTCATCCATATGACTCCAGTGGTTAAATTAATGTCTTATAAAGCAATACGATCACTTTTGGTGCGAAAAAATCAATAGGGGGAGAGCGGGAACGGTTGCAACACTTTTTGCATTTCCTTCAGTTTCTCAGAGACTGTTTGTATTGGAAAGCCAAAATGTTAATACATTGAACCCACATCTCTCAGCTACCCATCCACACTGCTGTAACATGCGTACATATGATAATATACATATAATTTATACTTTAATAGACAAAGTCAAGAGGGGACGGTTGCAACAGTCCACAGGGACAGTTGCAACATTCATTCAAATGTAATAAAAATCATTCTTTAACATCATTTTGCAATTTCTTTATTTTATTTGTGCACAGACAGGGTCTTCACTAAGTTAAATTAACTGTCTAAAGACAAAGACTAGTAAAAGGAAAAACATATTTCCAAGTAACATGTAACAACCTTTGGTTAATTATTACAATAAATTTGAACTACAAAATATTTTTTTAAATCAAAATCAAGACACTGAAATTCACTGAAGTACTTTTGTGTACTTCTCTGAACTGAACTGTGTGTGTGTGTGTGTGTGTGTGTGTGTGTGTGTGTGTGTGTGTACAGTTAAATTGGCATATTGAATACAGAACAGATCAAATATAGGCTACATTGTGGCCTAGTCTGAGTATTTACTCAGGGGCTAACTGAGCATGTGCATTATGAGTATCATCACTCTAGCTCATTCCTGATTGGAGGAATAAGCCATGTTGCAACTGCCCCGTGTTGCAACCGTCCACTCTCTCCCCTATTTAAGCATTTTTTAACAATAAATCACCACGTCCAGTAAGCAGCAGTATGCGCCTTCACGAGATGGCTGAGGTCACGTGATCTTTCCAGCTATGGTATGGCAACGTTTTATTCGTCGCAGCAGACCTCTGTTGGCATTGTCTGGATTGCCTACATGTGCACCACCACGTCTCCTGAGCTCTCTGTCTCTCTGAGGCTTGTTGTTGTGCTGCTGTTGGTCCAGCCTCCTCCATCTCTCTGTGCTCCGTACTCAGGTTCAAATAAATATGGCTGTGCAAAACTTTTATCTCCTCTTCTCCTCTTAAATAAAAATCTTGTTTAAATTTGCTTCAATTTGTTTACGGCGTTCGGTCTGTACAGCGTTCCTCCTACTCAGTTGTAAACAGCGCTGCTCTTCCGGGTATGTCACGTATGCGTCACATCTCACGTGAACATGCCACAGCCAATACGTCACATGAGAGACCGCGTGACTTCAGCCCTCTTGTGAACGCGCATACCACTGCTTGAAGGAAGCGATTATTTATAGTTAAAAAGTACTTAAATATTGATCTTTTTCGCACTAAAAGCGATCGTATCGCTTCATAAGACATTCATTTAACCACTGGTGTCATATGGATGACGTTAATGCTGATTGTCTGTGCTTTTTGGAGCAACAACAATCGTGTTACCATCCACTTCCATTATAAGGACCTGCTGAGCTGAGATATTTTTCTATTTTTCTTCAAATGCATTCTGCTGAAGAAAGGAAGTCATATACATCTGGGATGGCATGAGGGTGAGTAAATGATGAGAGAATTTTCATTTTTGGGTGAACTATACCTTTAATAGAAAAAGAGCACTTATTTAAACCAAGCTGTAAAAACGGCTTATTTGGAATTCGTGGAACTTGTGAAGTCACAAGGACCAAATACATCTGTTTATGCAATGCCTATTTTTCCGTAATTGCACCCTTGGTGAAGAGGAGAGAGATGGCCTGTCATGGGAGATTCATCCAAAGTGGACTTATCATCATGTTCCTTTCTGGATTTAAATGTTTTCTACATAAATGTGCACTAGATGAACGGCTTTGACCGTTATCATATATCTCTCATCGCTTTTAATGACGCAATGTCAAGTTATAACTCTAAAATGGAGACCCCCATTATGTTTCATTCAGCTGCACTGTCATGCTGTTGTGTTGTTTTGAAGGTGCCCTGGACCGTTTTTGCACCCATCTGTGCTATTTTTAATTGTTGGCCTTTTATAAACATAGACGTCTTTGATCATATTGGTGCATTTCCGCACAAGACCAGAGATGTGCGCCGCGTTTTAAGGGTGTACAAGCACAGCGTGTAAACAAACATGGAAGATGTGAGATGTGAAGACCAGCATCTCTGCTTTGGCTTGTTGAAGCTGGTTTAAGCACCCAACATCATGGATTGTATTAAAGTCACAATACGATTCAAGCTTTGCAAAAGAACTGTTATTGAAGGATGGGGCAGTTAAAACACTACTGGACTGCAAATCTGTAAGTAAACAATTTTATTCATGAATATTTCATATGTCATGACTGTTTAATATTTTATGGTTCTGCTTGAGTGAACAGTTTAATTTATTCAGATAAAATGTGTTGGGTGTATGTTACATGTTAACCCTGAAAAGTAGTGTGGAGTTTGTTTATTTTCTTCGGATTGCATTTCAAATATAGCTGTATTGGAAGGGCAGCATGATGTTAGCCTATCAGAACAGTGGGTGTCTACATTGAAGTCTTAAAGGGCCAGAGAGCTTAAAAATGAACATTTTAGACAGAGGGCCAGAGACAGGGTGGAAAATTATTATATATGACTAAATTATAACTTTGGTGCAAAAAAAAACTATACTAAAATTATAAGTAAACCTCAGGGAAGATAATAAAAAAATAAAATAAAAAAAGAGTATGTCATGACCCCTTTAAGTTGTTATTCACAGAAAATCTTGACATCTGCCCTAGCTTTCCTTGGTGCCTTCATGAGAGTTCTTGAGAGAAGAAGTCCAATCTGTGAAATTGTTCTTTTCAGTTGGATCTTTTCAATGATCAAACCAGTGTAAATGAGTTATTCATGAATTGGACTGATCTGACTCAGTTGTAAAGATATCAATAACAACTTAAACTTTTTGTCACAATAAGCTAGCAGAACACTTCAAATATAGCATACTAGTCGTATGGACCACTCATATGATGCTTTAAGATGCTATGAGTCCTTTTTAAAGCTTGAACACTCCAGTCCCCATTCATAGTAATTGCATGGAAAAGAGCAACTAGTACATTTCTCAAAATGTCTCCTTTTGTTCTCCACGTATGAAAGAAAGTCATTTGGATTTAGAACAACATGACGGTGAGTAAATGATGACACTTCTTTTTTCTTTAAACTTAAACATTTACACTAGACTCTGAAACCACCAGATCTGTGGCACTGCTGCTTTAATGTTGTTGTTTTTTTTTTTTTTTTTTTTTTTTTTTTTTTTGTGAACGAATCTTGCAGTTCCGTGCTGTAGGAGATCAACTGCATCCTTTCTAAGCACTACGAAAACAACACATATGTACAGACATGCACAACCCCATAGAACACACCCGCTCTTTCCGTGAGAGAAATAGTATGATTTCTAGTCAAAACAATCATAACACGAGCAAGATATTTATTGCCGGTGTTGTCACCCATAATTAAACCCCCTGCTGATTAATTGTGTTTTCTGAGACTGTGACACAGTGTGAAGACTGAGGGGCTAGAAGCTAGATACGACACTAACATAGCTAATGTGGGTTGTGTATCTCTCTCTCTCTCTCTCTCTCTCTCTCTCTCTCTCTCTCTCTCTCTCTCTATTTGTTCCTTTTTCTGATGTATGTCCCACTTTATTCTGTGTGCTGCATGGCCATTGTGTGATAGTACTCCTGTGAGACAGCTGTGAGTAGTGATGTAGAATGTAGTATGTAAACTACACTTTTCACACAAAGTTTGAGAGGTAAAAATAGCAACCTCCCTTTGCAGCTGATGATATAATCAATTATGTGTCACTTCTAACCAAACATTGGTTACACACCTACTGTACAAACAAGGCCAACTTTTTCAAAAATTTTCTTGGCTTTTATTTTAATCTTATGGTTAAAGATCTTGGCTTGTAACAAAATCTAAACTAACCGCAAACTTGCAGCATATTTGCCGCTTGTTATTTTCACATGCAAATTAGTTGTTGATTGGCCGCAAATGTTTGCCAGAAGTTTGCAGCTCTTCGCTGGTAGTGGTAATCCTCCGGCAAACCTTTGGCAACAAAGGACAATTTGCCACAAGTTTGACGCAAAGCTCATTTACATGTGAAAATTATCGGTGGTGAATTTGCAGCAAGTTTGCAGCAAATTTGCCATGAACTTTCGAGTTTCGTAAGGGTGGTTACAGTTTCAAACTCCTCTATTCCACTGCAGTGCTTCAATGTGATGATTTCAAACAATTTAATAACTATGAATAAAAGACAGCACATAACAAGAACATGGCTTTTATTTTTAAAACTGCTGGTCTATCTGTGGAAATTTTGCTGCAGAAAGCATCGTCTTTTGCACACTGTATATCAGCAAAAAAAAAAAAAAAAAAAAAAAACTAAACTGCATCTTATTCACAAACCACCCTCAATTCAATTTAACCAGGTGTTGTTTACAGTATTGTACCATTACCTGATTTACACAATTCCTTGGAGCTGTAAAATATCTGGAGAAAGCTAGCTGTTAGCATTCCCATTCATTTCAGAAACATCCCCTGCTGAAAAGACGCATTGCTGTGTAGCAATCCCACATATGAGACATGTAATAACCTGAACACTTGTACATTTGAGAAACATATGTACTGTAGATAGTGTGTATATTATGGTGTGCATGTTTCCCTTTGTCCCTTTAACTCCCTAAAGTTTTGTCTTTAAGAAATGTTAGAACTCCTGTCACCTGACAGGAAGTAGGAAGTAGTTACCATCAGGTATATAGGGAGCCAGCATGGCACTGGAGAGAGGTTTATTGTTTGTTCGGTGAACTTTGGAGACTGCCTTGATTGTGGCATACACCTTTCATGTGGATTATTGTTTCACAGATGTACTTTATCCTCAAGGGCTTGGATACTCTGGATTGGACTAAGAGCACATAGGACTGTACATACATGCGTAGACACACTGGGCACTTATTGGATACTCTCTACGGACAGCACCGACGATTCTAAAAGACTCTGTTCATTTGCTTGGACTGAGAGTATTTAATTGTGTATATATTGTGTATGTTTATATTGTTCTGTGTAAATAATTTATGTTGTAAATACACTATGGTTTAGTTTAGTCCCTTGTTTTGTCTCACTTTTTTGCACACACAATCTCACTCAGTTCCCCATCTTGTTTTTGTGTAACTCATTCAATTTGGCTGATCGTTACAGCAGGGGCCGGTTGCAACAGCTATACGTAAGTTACAACTTAGCCTAGTTGTGGCATAAATGGGCACTAAGTCACAATATACGCACTACTAAATATTTGAGCGTTGCACCATTAAACTTGGGTAGGACGTAACCCTGTGTGTAAACTAAATATTTACGGAAGCCTCTGACCAGGAATAACGGATGGAATAAAAAAGCAGACTGATATTTAATGACATCAATGAGCTCATATTTTGGTTGACAGGCTTCATATGTTATGTATGACATATGTTAGCATTTACACTCATTTACATTTATGGGAGAAAACATTATGTAAAAAAAACGTACTACTTCAGCATGAAAACAATCTAACGGTGCACGTTCCTGTGTATGCCGCCCGGTGTTAAGTTTCAACATATACGAAATAGATATTAAAATTAGTAAATGTCCATTTTTCCAGCCTGTTGTATTAGTATTTATTTATTGTCCCTTATTCATTTTAGATACAGTTATTGAGTATTGTTATTTACATAAGCTAAATATATCATTAATTAAATCTTGTTTTATTACGTATCGTATTTTAATGGGGATATAATTTATTACAGCTGACAGTTACGAGCAAACAAGATTTGAACAAGATCAAATTGAAATTCACAGCTGTTTAACACTTCTGTGTCAAATTTCAAGGCTGCTTATTCGATAAGTACAGGTAAACATCATATTATGCGACAACGCATTACTTTACGGAGAGTTTACGACCTACTAGTTAAGTCTTGCCTTAAGAACAGGTGGCG
Source organism: Myxocyprinus asiaticus (assembly GCF_019703515.2). Classification (NCBI taxonomy): domain Eukaryota; kingdom Metazoa; phylum Chordata; class Actinopteri; order Cypriniformes; family Catostomidae; genus Myxocyprinus; species Myxocyprinus asiaticus. The sequence goes on along the minus strand of NC_059377.1, from coordinate 14,754,592 downwards.
CAACCAAATTAAGCACTGATTTATTTACAAACTAACTAGTAGTTACTAAACCCATAGTGTGAACTTTATGTCTCAACTTAAGTGAGACCTTACGCGCAGCTGGCGTAACCCTACCCTGGTCACCAGCTTGTTTTGGGTTCTGATCATCCAGCATTGCATGCTGGTGAGTTTGTGTCCTCACCAAGATTTGAAACTAGCTTAACCAGCTTCATCAGAAACACCATGCTGGTAAACCAGCGTCAACAGCAAGGTTTTGCTAGTGTAAAGCATGGCTATGCTGGTCCACCAGCTAGACCAGCACCAAATCAGCACTAACCATCATAAACCAGCCCAGCATGGGAATTGCATGCTGGTTAAGCTGGTCTTTTTAACAGGGTCTGCTTGGCTAGTGCAGGGTTGCAATATGGAAGTATGCAATATGGATCTGTCAGTGTGTTCGCATTAGCTGGACCAGCCTAAAAATGTGGTTTTTATCATGATTTGAGCTAAAGAAGCTATATATATGATAAAATTGATGTCAGACTTAAAATACTATAAAATTAAATTTATATTGACAAACCTATTCGAGTTAATGGAAGCTTCACTTGAATGTCTTTTGTCAACCTGCAAAAAGCCAAAGAAATGTCCATTAAATCTAGTTTTAAGTTATTTTCATAAATTTAAAGATGTTTTATGATTCATTGATTACTTTGACCAGTAGGCCAAACATTTATTCAGTCAGAAAAATTGGTGTCTTTAATTCAAATGTGATAATCTACTGTTATAAATGAAGGAAACATGCTTAAAAAAGTTTAATTATGTGTATGAAGAATTGCATTGTATCTCCCCTGTATTTAACTTTTGTTGTTGTGTATGTATTTGCAATATACAGAGAGAGTGTGTGTGTGTGTGTGTGTGTGTGTGTGTGTGTGTGTGTGTGTGTGTGTGTGTGTGTGTGTGTGTATTATATAATATAAAAGCTCTGGAAAAAATTAAAGAGACCACTGCAAATTAATCAGTTTCTCTGGATTTACCATTTATAGGTATGTGTTTGAGTAAAATTGACATTTGTTTTATTCTATAAACTACTGACAACTTTTCTCCAAAATTCCAAATAAAACTATTGTCATTTAGACCATTTATTTTCAGAAAATTACAACTGGTAGAAATAACAAAAAAGATGCTATTTTCAGTAGGGCTGCAACTAACGATTATTTCGATAATTGATTAATCTAACAATTATTAGAATGATTATTCTGCGATTTATTGCAACGATTAATCAGTAGCTTTTAACCGATTATTCAGCTTGTGCCCAACTTAAAACGTTGTATTAAACGTGCTTGTTAACAATAAAGAGGACAAAATCATCTTTTAAAAATACCTTTAAATGACATTCACTGAATTAAAGGGGGAAAAAAAATACTTTTAAGTTTAATTCAGTAAAGAAATTCACTGTAAACAAATCCTATTGTTAATAACTGTTTTTGTCTTTGTTTTCCATTTAAAATTGTCTAAAAATCCTTAAAACAAAATACATTTACTTGAAGCAACATAAGATATTTAGAGTGCAATAAAGACAAAATATACTTATATTCAAGCTCTATTCTCTAAAAGCAAGTCTAAATATCTTATGTGAATGCATCTTTTTTTTTTTAAAGGATTTGTAGATATTTTCAAATATTTGTATTTTTAATATTATATTCAACATTCTCAGATAACAATTTTGTCTTCTGCAGTATAGCTGCTAAAGTAAATGTACGTTGTTTTAAAGGAGTTTTTTATATATTTTTTTTATAGATATTTATATTGGAAAACAAGCCAAAACAAAAACAAATCAGAAACGTATAATGGGGCAAAGACTACCCTCTCTAACCTTTCTGTTCACTTCAATCCATCTGTAACTCACCAAAAAAAACAAAAAAAACTCTCTTATTAGTAAAGCTTCATGTTGCCAATTGTTTTCACAATAAGAAATGCACAGTGACATATATTATGATTCAATAAGCTGCAAGCCATCACGTTATAATCTAGCGGCATTAAGCGCGCGTGCTTGGGATGAGCGTCCCCGTGACAGAGTGTGCCTCAGCAGGGTGCAGTTTCAATCTCTCCCCTTTAGACCAGGACATTCTCGAAACTCATAGAAGAGGCGCTGACCGCGCTGAGAAATGCCAGTTTCGCAGTTTGTAGTTATTTACATGATCTGCTTCCGTATTATTTGAACTTTAATAAAACTATAACGTATTAAATATAACTGCATTTAAGATGTAATGCCGGGGTGTTTCCTCAGGTCCAATACCTCCCACTGACCTAAAACCCATAATGAACAAACTCCATGAAATCAGCCCTATTGTTGGCAAAAGAAGTTCCTTTCTGTTTTCAGATCGCTGGGACCAGATCGTCTACACCCGCTGTCGAATAGGTCATTCCAGGATGACACAAGTTTTTAATATTGGGAGAAGATTCACCAACATGGACCTTCTGCCAGAATCCATTATCCCTGAAACATGTTTTATTAGACTGTACTGGTCTTAACCCCGTGAGAAACCTTTTTTTATTCAGTCAGCACTCTGGAAGAAATTTTTAACAAAGTCAAACCGAACGCAATTTGAGAGTTTTTAGGAAAAATAGATTTTAAAAACCTTTTATAGAATTCCTTACAAATTTCTCACCATGGAAATAGCCATAGAAGCTGGCATGGCGTTAAAAACAAACAAACAAACAAACTCAGATCCTCAGAGTTGGGGAACATTGTCAGAGCAGAAGGAAGCAAGTTTCCTTCCAGGATAATCTTGTACGTGGCTTGATTCATATGTCCTTCACAAAGATGAATCTGCCCGATTCCAGCCTTGCTGAAGCACCCCCAGATTATCACAGATCCTCCACCAAATTTCACAGTGGGTGTGAGACACTGTGGTTTGTAGGCCTCTCCAGGTCTCCGTCTAATCATTAGACGACCAGGTGGAGGATCGGTGATGATCTGAATTTTGTAGAACTGTAAAAATTATGACAATAATCCTGTCAATAGTTGTGGAAGCAAAATACTTATCTTAGCCAAAGTCTAAGCCGAGGTCAAACTTAGCCAATGTGTCGATAACATTATCGCTAGTAACTTTAACAATAACTTATACTTGACTGTCAGCTATACATGGAGAAATGTTGTTTATTGCCATTTCTAAAAGAACAAAGAATAAAATAACATGGCAGGGTAATATCTCTGATGTTATTTAGATTTTCTTGTTACTACGGTGTAATTTCACAGAAGAGAACATAGACGGTGCAAGTAATGTTACACAGGCGAAGACAAAGAAGCTAACGTTATCTAGTATAACATTTCAATTTATGCATCAATCCAAATAATCCCACTGTGCTAGCAAACTTGTGTTTTTAGACCGTCGAGAGAGCAACACTCACATCTCTGCTACTGTAGCTAATATCACAACAACAGCATATCTTGGTTCTGTGAAACATAGAAAAACTAATGATACCCACCTATCAAGCAGAAACAGACCGTCTTCCGCATCCATATTCGTGGAATTTGACAAAAAGTGTATTGGATTAAAATGACTTACTCCACCTTTTAAAGTAAAAGAGATGAAAAGAAATTGAGATTATCCATAAGGGCTATGGGTCAGTACATAGCTCCACACATGATATAGATTTATTACCTCAAGTACTTAATAACCTATAGTAACCTCAGTTTCTTCAAGAGAGCTCATCAGAGATTAGACATTTCTGGCTAAATCCAAACAGACTGCACCTTTTTTAGAAAGTGCGTGGAGTGAGAAGTTTCCATCAAACTTGGACAAAAAAAAGAGAATGAAATAAATTACCTAAAGGTGCCTTTGGTGCAACAGAGGGAGATTTATGAACTACATTACATCTCACATATGCCACTTCTCATTAGGAGCAAGAAGCAGCTGGAAGTTGGTGGTAAACAGCCTCATCATCATCCAAGGTTTAATCCTGCATCTGCATATAAACACCTCTCTCAGAACTCACTGCATCTAAGAATTATGAAATATGAATCATGATCGTGACCACTAGATTACAGTGTATAATAAACGTAACACTTTGCATGCAAGGTGAGCTGAGTTTTCTTTCACAGCTTTTTTAGGCAATGAGAAATAGGTTTGGTAAACCTGTTTTAAAGGGGTAGTTCACACAAAATGCAAATTTCAAACCCATATTAATTTTTATTCATGCTTGCACACATTCAAACTTGACACATTTAAGACATGGCATACTAATTTTGTCGTTAATGACTTTAACACCATTGGTTTTATTTGTTGTTTTGAAATGCTTTGAATTAAACAAGCATAAATGAGTAGAATATGCTATATTAAATATAATAACTAAATTTTTACAGTGGAGACTTTCATGACTTTTTTTGTCACGATGATTTTAATAAGTTTCTCATACAAAACTAATGTATTGCTTAAGAAGACTTGGAAAAATGAAATTGTATGGACTAATTTTATGGTACTTGAATGGTGCCTTTTGATCTTTTCTCTTTGGAAAATCATACAGGTTTGGAAAAATATGAGGGTGAGTAAATTTATTTTTGGTGAACTATTCCTAACACATCAGTTTGCTTTGTGGGAAGGCATCACCCAACAAAGAGCAGATGCAGTCACTACAGTTAGTCTGTACTAAACCCCAATGTCTTCTTCATTATAGGCAATAAATGACGACTTCTCCACATGAAAAGCATGCAGGAAAAAAAAACCCGAATTGAACCATATTGCATAAGTCTTTCTCCCAGCCAGTCCCACTGTGGTTCTTTTAATTACACCCATTTGATTGTGTAGGGCAGGGGGCGGGGTATTAAAGAGAAATCCGATCACAATTCTTACACATGAGGGACTTATTAACCAAAGAAAGGCCGCCTATCTGCTTTCTCAATAAAATACTAAACACTGGCACACACATACACACGCTCATACAGTATGCACACCATTGTCATCTATTCAATATGATCCTGTCTGTGATTTATGTTCCTGTTTGCTCTTATATTAAATACATTATAGGCTGTGTGTTTTCACTCCATAGGGAGCTTGTGGGCAGGAGGATGGATGGGGGAGAGTGTCCTTTCACAGGTTTAAGGGGCATTTAGCTCTAATGAGGTTCAATTTCAGCACACCACACAGTGAAAAGGAACAATTTTGGAGCAAGAGCGGAAAACAAAAAGCTGTGGTTTGCAAAAAAGCCATTTTAATATTTTCCATACAAGACTACAGACAGTAGTTAAAAGTGATTTACTAGGCATAAATTGGGGGCACATTTGCTATGGGGTGAGGTCATTAAAATCTGTGAAAAAGTTTGTTGTCCACTCAAATAATTATTTACAATTTCAGAGCTTTTCTTGGTGTTTCTGATGTTTTGGTTCTTACTTGTTATGAAGGTTGCTTGTTATGAAGGACTCTATGAAGGTTGTAAGTATTTAGTGTTTCACTGAGCATCACATCAGGTCAAACCTGATTAATCGTATAAAATGTTGGTATAGAACTCGGACATCAATTATACCTCATTGTGTGGTTTATTGAGAGGTGTGCTATTCTAAGTTATTGGACTTCTGATTTTTGCAGACAGATATGAAATTAGGTCTTAGACTATAAGATATCCAGTATGATCACATGGGAATTTGACATGCTGCTTCCGAATGTTTATGTATCCTAAAATCTACCCTATACTGCCGAATTACTGACAGTCTCCATTGTGCATCAGACATTTATGTATCAATTCTAATGGGTCCACATTTTCACTTTGCACATTCAAACTCCGCAACATGAGTTCTGTCCCATTGAAACCAGGAAGAATTCACATCAGTGGTGTAACTACAGGCAGTGCAGAATGTACCGCACTGGGACCCAGGGTGAAAGGGGGCCCGCGACCAACCAGTGATGACAATGTAAAATGGCACCACCCTGAGGACATTTTACCTCAGGGACATCGCTAAACATTAGCGACATCTGGGGCTTAGCCCACAAGAATCCTTCCTTCCATTACCTAAATTACCACTCTACCTGTCAAATAACAATTATATAATGCGCAACACTGAAAGCGGTTAAGAACTTTAGGGCTGCAACAAATAATATAAAATTGATATTTATTGGTAATTAGAATCATCGACAAATAATTTCATTATCGATTTGCTGGATATATGCGGCGAGCACAGAGAAGCTCAGTCAGTGATGTCACTTAACAGCCCAGTGAAAACTGTGTTGCATGATGAAACACATTTGAAAAACAACAGATACAAGCTGAAGCGAAAAAAACACAACCCAAGTTGTCCAGCGTAGGAGAGCATTTTATAAACACCTCAGAGAAGATCATAATAAGTATACAGTTTAATGTGGACCGGTACAAATGATCCTTGTTAAAGTTCATTGTTACTGACATACCTTCTTCATCCTGATCGACTAATGCTAAATAAATTCTGGCTGGTCTGGTAAGAACACCTTACGAACACCTTGCCTAACCCACACACACACAATCGTTTTTATCACAAATTATTTCAGAGATGCAATTTTTATTATTTTTTAAACTTTAGTGTCCCTGTATGATTTATTTGGTTTACCTGAAAGTAGACCCACCTTTACATAAAATTTAACTGGGTTGTTGGGCCCAATACAGTAAGACAAGAATAATGTGTTTTCACCACTGGCTCATCAATGAAATATTCATCTTTATGGCAATATCCGCCCTTTTCTAGAGTCTGCAACATCCTCCCTCCAGGGAGCCCACCTCTTGCTGATGCCTGAGTATTTCTGCCTCTGTTCAGTTTTCAGACAGTCAGTTAGAAAGAGAATTGATTCCTCTCTTTTTCAAACTGCTGATCTTTCTCACATTTATATCAGTTCATCACAGAAGAAGAGCTGCTGTTTTTGAGATATTAAAAGAGAGGTCTCTCGGCCATTGTGCAACAATCATTTGAAAGTTGAATGTCATTTTTTATTTTGACTTTTTTTTTAACTCTTTTTGCTATTTTTACTGTTCTAATGAAGGTGCCAGTACACGCTAAACCCTAAAGCTCTCTTTAAAAACAATGAAGTGGTTTTAATTAAACATTACTTTAAATGCCACGCTTTGGAATCATAACTCCAATATCTACATGAATTAAAACTTCATAAAATAAAACTTTAATGGCCGTCCACGTGATGTAAAAGAAAACAGGACTCATCGGACCAGGCAACCTTCTTCCACTGCTCCAAGGTCCAGTTCCGACGCTTGCGTGCCCATTGTATGCACTTCCGACGGTGGACAGGGGTCATCATGGGCACTCTGACTGGTCTGCGGCTATGCAGCCCCATACACAGCAGGGTGCAATGCACAGCAGGGTGTTGTGACACATTCCTCCCATAACCATCAACATTTTCTGTGACTTGTGCCACAGTAGACCTTCTGTCAGTTTGGACCAGATGGGATAGCTTTTTTTTCCCTCGTGCATTGATGAGACTTGGGCACCCAACACCCTGTCGCCGGTTTGTGGTTTGACCCCCCTTGGACCACTGTCGGTAGGTACTCACCACTGCTGACTTGGAGCACCCCACAAGCTTGCCGTTTCAGAGGTGCTTCGACCCAGGCTTCTGGCTATAACAATTTGGCCCTTGTCAAAGTCGCTCAGGTCTTTACTCCTGCCCATTTCTCCTGCATTCAACATATTGACTACGAGAACTGATTTTTCGCTTACCATCTAATCTGCCAGACCTTGTCATGTGGCTTTGTTAGGAGTTGATCAACGTTATTCGCTTCACCTGTGAATGGTCATAATGTTTTGGCACATCTGTGTATATATACTGTGTATATACAGCGCACTCCACTTAAACCAGTTAGAATTTACAGTGCAGTATTTCTCAGTTGGCCAGGAATAAATGAACCTAATGTATATATTGCTATATGAGTGATAAAATGCGACATTAGAGAGTTATGAATATGACCACATATTAGAACCCCCCTCCCTGGGCTGTCTGTGGCACAAATCTGTGATGTGCGCAGACACATCTTGTCAATCCATCTCCACCAGGCCGGTCATGGCTGCCAGTTTGTACCTCACGCACCATGCATCTTGCTTACAGTAAACAGGCAGGCGCCATTAAGTTGACAAGACGAGGGAAAGATTATGCCATTAAAATGCTTTCTGAATTGGCCATTTAGAAAGCCGGACAGGGACAGCATTGCCATTGCGGCTTTGGATTAAACCCCTGGTGTGTTGATGTATTTTGCTCCGGGGTCAAGGTCTGGCCTCCCGGTAACTCTTGCCTCTTCCTCCCCGATGCTACTCTGTCAAGGTATCTGCACAGAGACAGAGCTCATATGAATACATAATGATGTGTGTGTATGCTTTCCGGGCAGGCTATATTATCAAAACCAGGGGCGTTTTCTCAAAGCAAGGTAGGTAGTTTCCAAATAGTTCAGATGAGAAAATATTAGACATTACAAGATTAAAACAAAACAAATATTATGAAATCTGAAATCAAGTAGAGCTGTTTAGTCATGATATCAATTTGTAGGCCAACCCGGAAGGTTTTTTTTTTTTGCCATTGGTTCCCTCTGAAATTTCAAATGGCTTTTTAGAATGGTGATTTTAGATTTTTCAGTAAAATATGGTGTGTGGTTGACAATAATTAAAGAGACTTTTATATTTGGTTCTACAACATAAATTACACACAGTTATACCTCAAACAGATTTTTAGTGACAACTGAGCATGGTTAAAATAAAGGTGCACCTCTGTGTCTGCAACCATCATTATAATTGCAGTGTTTACTGAGGATTTGAGTACTATTGATCCATAAACTAAGCAACAGTTAGTACTAAACAAAAGCTACACAAAATATGATTTTTACTGTATTATTGTACTTATTATTATTTTTGGTAATATAGGTAATATAAAAAATGTATAACTTCAACGTGCTGTTTCTCCCAGATGCAGTTGAAAGTTCTATGTCCTCCTGTCCTTGTTAGGTAAGTTTATTCTTCCAAGGTTGCTTGGCACGACTGGTCTTCATAAGAATGCAAGTCTGTTCTCTGCATTTTTAGCATTGAGAAACACCCAATGTCATTGCTCATAACAGCCGTTTTTCAGTCATAAAAATATATTCAGAGAAACAGTGAGTGAGAGATATCTGAAGAATATGGAGCATAAAAATAATGAGAATGGTACTTTTCCTCTTTATGGCATCTATTGACAACAATAATATTTTCTGTGAGCACATATTATCCATTTTCTGTAAACAGATGCCTGCTTTGATTGGATTTAAAGCATTTGAATTAGCAAGAGGCTGTAAATGGGTTGTACCAGAGTCATTGAATGTGGCATTGATGTAATGTTGTCAGATTCATTATAAAAACAAGTCATTCTTTACTGCTCTAATATTCTGAGAGATGATTTGATAAAGAGATTCATTCATCACACTATTTTTGCATTGCTACATAATTTCAATCAAGAAATGTGTGAAAACAAAACATCCTCAAACATCAACAAACTCATCTGAATATCCTCAAGGTGACTGCAAATTATGTTTGATTATTTATTTATTTATTTTTATCACGATGAATATCTCCTGTTGCATTGTAAAAAGTTAATACTTGCAGAATGCTTACAGCCATTTCTATTTGATCTGACTCTTTATAGTTACTTTTAATGGTATAACCCCGGGTGGTCAAGATTTAGCTGGTTAGCATCAACATTTAACCCTTGCTGATGTCGTAGATGTTATAGATGCCACAACTACACCAGTGTGCCAAGAGAAAAAAAAAAAAAACATTTTTCTCCATTGATGGCCATTCTAATTTCTCTTTGCCACTGAGATGAATAGTAATGGATAGCTCTCTCTGGGTATTAGAGACTGTATTGATTACACCTAATACAGTGAAGTTGATTCAATTGTATTAAATAATAAAAATAATAATTTATTTGACTTGAGTAAATCTGGTTAATTTAGATTTTACCACGTGACATACATTTTGTAGGTTAAGTGACAACACATTTTTACAGAGTGGATGAAAATGTAATTATTGCTGGATAAACCCTAATCAGCATTGTAGCATTTTGGACCAACACATTATAGTGGCCTGAACAGTGTGAAGGCCCAGATTCCCTCAGCGAAAAAGATATAGAAGTGCAGAAAATGAAGAAAATATTGCTTTGAAAGCAGCAAAAGACAGAAAGATGACAAGAGGGATAGAGCAGAGGGAGGGATTCTGCAGCATTGGATGACAGCAAGAGAAAAACAAATGGAAGGAGAGAAAAAGCAAAGTGTGGGTATTGTTTCAGCCCGATATCTCCAGAGCTCCTATAAATCATTCAGATCTCCACCCACCGGCCACCGGTCTGAAATATTGATGGCCCTATTCAGATCACAGTAGCACTTTCCCTCACTGCTGTGCCCATGAGGACATGATGTACATGCAGCATATGTTCCCAAGCCACAAACATGGCCTTGCATGTCTCCCTGTGCAAATATCATCTCTCTTTTATCTCATCCCTCACCTTCCCCTCTCTCGGTCAACTCATTCCTGTCTTTTTCTTCCTCTTTAAGAGGCACTCGAGAGGCTAGTGTTCTAAGAGGCACTGGAGAGGCTAGTGTTCTGTCAGTGCTACATGATGGTTTGTGTGGTTTAGTCTGTCATACTCTTACCATCTCTTGTCTGTTGCTTCCTGTCTGCAATGCTCTTTGCCCTTTTTTCTCATTGTGTTTACTTACACTAAACACCCAGAGATGCTGCCTCTTGTCTATAAATGGATAAAGATTTGTTTACTTTTGGAATTGTGACAAGCCAGCAAACAAACTGTAGGAATTTTATTCATAGTGCCCACACTTTAGGATGATGGACAGCACCTGATGGACCTTCCCAAATGCTGCTTCTTTCCTGTGTGAAGTGTTTGTCTTTTTATATCTTTATGTATTTCATTTATATCTCTATTTCTCTAAATCAGTGGTTTTGTATTTGTGGTACCACTGGGGTATATGAGTTACTACACGTACATGTACGTGGGCCCAGCACACGTACATTTCCAAAAAGTCTGTTTTAGATCTTTTCATCTGGAAAGCATCACCATCTAATTAACATCTGCTAAACATCTTAAAAAGATCAGATTTACAAACATTCTAAATAATAAACTTCTCAAAGACATCTGCTGAATGTCTTATTGACATCTGAGACATACTTATTGACATACATCTTAAAGACGTATTGCAGATGAGCAAAAAACGTAAAAAAAATAAATAAATAAATAAAAGACAAAAAAAAAAAAAACGTCTTCCAGATGTAAACCAATACATCAAATAGACACCTGGGTGATACACGTGTGCTATCAGGGGGTATATTCGTATACACATTATGACCTCATTAGTACTTGTAGGTATTTTTATCTCTATGCTATCTTTATTTCTTTTTTATTATTATTAATTGGTTGATTTTATTCTATTCAAAATATGTTTAACACCACTTATGCTTCATTCTTGTTGAGCTTTGAAGATAATTAAATTCAACCATACAAAGAGTACAAAAGACTTTACTTGTAATAGTCCCAAATGGATTTCATTTAAATTCAGACTGATAACACTGTGAATTCTACAACAGTATTTCAGAAGTTCTGCTGCTGAAATCAGTCTGAGCTTACTGACATTTGAACCACTGCCCCTAGTGGCCAAAGCTGGAAGTGTTGTTGACCAGTTTCTGGCTAAAAAGCGAGTTGTATTTTTAGTTGTAAATAATGTAATTTAGTCAAAAGGAATGCATATTTTATCATCTCTTTATCCCATCCCTAAACCTGACTGTCAGTAGAGTCAAATATAATCTTAGAAGGAAAATGCAACTGAATCATGCACACCATTATTTTTTTGAACACAACTACTTCCTGGTTTCAATGGGACCAGAAGCTGTGTCTCGGAGATTGCTAGATTTCCCAGTTGGGAAAGGTTAACACATACAGTATGAATTGATGTAAAAATGTCTGAAGGAGATTGCGCTTATCAGTAATTCAGCTGAATGGGGTCGAATTTAGAATACATGAACATTCAGAAGCAGTATGTTGATTTCCTGTGTGATCATGTTGATAAATTTGCCAGATCTTTTTTTAGACATAGACCCCATTTCCACCTGGTTTTAAGATGTGTTTCAGGTGATCTGATCACATGTGGTCAGCCCTAAATACAGGTCTAAATGGGTTCTAAAACAGGTGAGGGTGGTGCTTCACTGCTGCTGGCATGCATACAGGACGGTTTAGTGTTTACACCTCAAATGTGATTTTGTCACATGTGTTTTTGACCACATTCGTATGTGGTTTTCGGATCACCCGAAATACATCTTAATACCAGGTGGTAATTGGGTCTAAAAAGTTTTGTGATCGGATCACAAAAACCACAAACGAATGTGGACAAAAACGCATGTGATCAGATCATATTTGAGGTGAACGCTAAATCCGTCCTGTATGCATCCTTGCAGCAGTGAAGCACCACCCCTCACCTGTCAATCAACCGCTGCGCTAAAATAAGAGTTTAAACTTTGCCAATTACGAGCGGCTTTAAAAGGAAAAATCTTCAGATCTAAAAATGTTAATAAGCAGATACATGCACAATCACGAGAGCTTCATGGATCTTCTTTAGTGTGTCTGATATCAACACAGATGACAAGCACGAACACCAAGCTCCTTTAATACAGGTAATCCACTAAAATAACTGATAATTCTGCTTGACATGTGCTTAGATTATATTTCAACTGCATCTGGGAGAAACAGCACGCCATTTTTTTCACTCTTTCTTTGTCTTTTCTTACTTTGTTGTGCTTTATTATCTTGCAGTAACACCCTGACATAGTGATAGATGTATGACGTCATGAAACAGAGACCCTCCCCTCTAAATCCGAACACAAATGGTCACAGAAGACGCATTTAAGTGACCAGGTGTAAACAGCAATGTGTCTCACCTGACCACATGTGATCGGATCACCCTATCGTAATACCAAGTGGAAACGGGGTCATAGTTCTGCTATTAGTCATTTACTGATAAATTAGTTCTGCTGTATGTCTGTGTATTGAACTCAGTAACCTGCAGCAGTACACTCGCAACGCTTACGGTAATTTCAGTTCCAACCAGTCGTCAGAGTTTTCGTAAAGATTTGTTCATCTCTAAAGTTTAGCTATAAGTGTAGTAAGTGTTTACTTTTTAGAGGCTGTCAAAACATTAACATTATATGCTTCAGTGTCTATTCAAATGTACTGTACAAAAATGTGTGTGTACACTACATTCAGATACAAATAAAATAACCCTGAAATGCAGCTTCTTCCAACATATAATGTTTTCACTCATTTGCTCACTGTCTTGATATGTCTGCATCTATATTGTTTAATTCTGCATTTCTCTAAATTTTTCATTCATTGCCATATTCTTGACGCTCCAAACAGCTGGTTCTGTGTTCTCTCAGAAGCTGTTCTTTCCCTGCCCTGCTGGTTGGGGATGGGCGATACCACTTATTTTCTTTTCGATCCAATACCAATAATTTCAAGTGCAATATCGTTGATACCGATACCAATACCGATACTTTTAATACACTGATTTGTTTTTGCAATTTCTTGGGATAAATTGGGTAATTTAAAATATTATTTTATTCATAATTCAAGTCATTTTTTTTTTACATTTGGGAGCCTAAACAGAAAATTATTAGACTTCTTTTTCTTTACCCTTACAAAAATTAACGATGGTTTCACTACAGTGACTATAGTTTAGCCATAGTATTTAGTTAAACCATAGTTATCACACAATTAACCATGGTTACTACTACAATATTACTGTAGTAAAACCACGGTTGCAGCCCAAAAAAACAAACACACACACACAAACAAACATGGTTACTACAATATTACTTTAGTAAAACCATGGTTTACTTTTTTTAATTACTTATTAACAACAATTACACACAGACTCATTTTAAGAGATGTCGCCTTTAGATATGTTGTTATTTTAGTGTGAATTTACTCCAGAAGCTGTTTCTCTGATTTTCTATCATTACTTCTACAAGGCACTGATCCCTCTTGTTTGAACGAGCCTTGTGACGGTGCAAGCGCTTGTCTGCTTGTGTCTTTCAGCATGCATGTTAAGATAAGCAGAAGAAGAAATAGTTCCCATCCTGCACAAGTATTTGCTAATATAGCCTAATCCTTTTTATTTCACTTTGAAGCTTATGATTATATTTCATGTCCTTGGTAACCAAATAATGATATCCCTAGTTTCATTATATATATATATTGTTTTTTTTTAAATCGATATTTTTGTGTATTTTCAAACGGGCTCAATTTAGCCACACGTGTCACTCTTTAGACAGGAGATGAATTATTCAAGAATGGGACAGTGATATACGTTTGCTCCCTGACCTACATGTTCAGAGGTGGCTGGTGCGCTACCGTTGCTATCATTTCATGACGTCCATTAATAGTACATACTTGACAGGTTGACTGAATACAGTCACTGCTTGCTATTTTTACAAAATGGCCCCTTGAATCCAACAAAGTATCCATTAGAATTGCAGTGTAGATATATGTAGCTGAAGAAAAACTGAAGAATTTGCATAAAAGTATGGATTGCATTCTACAAAGTATAAATCAGAAAATAACTTTGTTCACAAAGCTTTGAAGTCTCCCCCATAACATTAAATGGGTTTCATTGGCTGTTTTCTCACCGTCTCATCTGAGTCATTATAGGGAGGAAAACAGTCTGAATCTGATATCATAATTAAACTTTTCAATAATGTTCAAGATCATTACGGTAATTAGAGAAACATCATCTCTCTTGCCTCATTCTTAGGAGATGCAAGTCCAATTTTGTGGTCAGTTACTGCTGCCATGTTACTCTTATAATTTGTCACTCACATCGTCTCATTGCAATGTTATTCCACTGGCTTAGAGTGGACTGATAAAAGTACAGTAATTATTTGTGCCAAACAATGTTCTATCTAATATTTGTTATTTCTGAGCAAAACTTATGTGGACATTAACGCATTTAATCCCATCTGGTGTGGTCTGGTTAGGACGATGCTAAAACCGTGTTTCCACCTGGTATTTAGATGCATTTCAGGTGATTCAATCACATGTGGTCAGCCCTAAATACAGGTCTAAACGGGGTCAAAAACATTTTGTGATCGGATCACAAAAACCACAAATGAATGTGGTCAAAAATGCATGTGTCGTGGGGGCCTGGGTAGCTCAGTGGTAAAATATGCTGGCTACCACCCCTCGAGTTCGCTAGTTCGCTTGTTCGAATCCCAGGGCGTGCTGAGTGACTCCAGCCAGGTCTCCTAAGCATCCAAATTGGCCTGGTTGCTAGGGAGGGTAGAGTCACATGGGGTAAACTCCTCGTGGTCGCTATAATGTGGTTCATTCTCGGTGAGGCGCGTGGTGAGTTGAGCGTGGTTGCCGCGGTGGATGGCGTGAAGCCTCCACACGCGCTATGTCTCTGTGGCAATGCACTCAAAAAGCCATGTGATAAGATGTGCGGGTTGACGATCTCAGACACGGAGGCAACTGGGATTCATCCTCCACCACCCGGACTGAGGCGAATCACTATGCGACCACAAGGACTTAAAAGCACATTGGGAATTGGGCATTCCAAATTGGGATAAAAAGGGGAAAAATCCAAAAAAAAAGCAACAGTGAAGCACCACTCCTCACCTGTCAATCAACCGCTGCGCTAAATCAAGAGTTTAAACTTTGCCTGATACAAGCGGCTTTAAAAGGAAATAACTGTCTGATCTGAAAATTTTAAATAGCAAATACATACACAGTCACAGGACCTTCACAGATCTTCTTTAGTGTGTTTTGATATCAGCACAGATGAGAAGCACAAAAACCTGAAGCTCTTTTAATACAGGTAATACAATAAAATAACACTGACATGTTGCTTTTGTGCTTAGATTAAATATCAACCACAACTGGGAGAAATAGCACAGCCTTTTTTCATGGTTTCTTTGTCTTTTCTGACTTTTGTTGTGCTTTATTATTGTGCAGTAACACACTGACATAGTGATTGATGTATGACATCATGAAACAGAGACCCTCCCCTCCAAATCCAAACCCAAGTGGTCACAGGAGGTGCATTTAAGCCACCAGGTGTAAACAGGGATGTGTCTCACCTGACCACATGTGATCGGATCACCCAAGACACATCGCAATACCAGGTGTAAACGGGATCTAAGGGCCATGGACAGACAGGCCCAGTAGAAACCCCAAGTCTTTTCCTGCATGATTTTGTGATAAATGGCCACTTTGCACTGGTTAGCTAAAATGAAGACTGATCTTACTTGATAATAAAAGATGATCCAGAGTGTGGGATCTCCGTTAAGACATTTGGTTTATCCCAAAACTGCTAAATGAGCTTCCAAGTTGTACAGTGCGCCACGACTAACACACATCCTTGCGCTGGACGCGTCATTAACCTGGCTTGACTGGATCGTGCGGAGAGCTAAACAGTGCGGCACAGATCACAAATCCTGAATTAAACTGATAATTTTCAACTTTGTAGCACTATGGAGAATGTCAAACATTTCATAAGGCCAGACAGCCCTGACATTCTCAACACCACTAACATAAAAAGGACAAGACAATATAATGTGTGCCATTACTGTAGTAGCCTAACACCAACTGTAGTAACAGGTATGATTTGACAGAAATTTTATAGATTCATATTAAAACTATAAAAGAGGAAGGAGAAGTCTACCTAATTTCTTTTTTTTTTTTTTTTTTTTTTTTTTTATCGAAACAAAGCATTTTAAATTGTAGATTTTAAAAGTGTTTAGGTTACTGTTTTTAGCCATTTAATTCCACTGTGTCCCTCTGAAAGATGATGTCTGTGTCAAGTAAAACCTGTCATAATACACATTCAACTACCATATTTGCTACATACTGTATAATGTTTAAAGGATATTTTATTTATTTATTAATAAGATTGCTTTGGATCATGTAAATCATGCTCACAAGACAAATAAACATGTAAGCAGTCACAACTGTGACTTGTGGGAAAACATAAAGCCTCCTTTTTGAATAGGTGATTCACTCACAGTTGCAGATTAAAAAGTAATATTACAATAAATTAAACAAAGTACAATAATTTAAAAAAATTCCAGGTTTATCATTCCATTTTTTTCCCACAATTGCAGTTTAGTAATTTTTTTTATTTTTTAAATGCCTCGTTGTTTTCACTCAACGCACATGTGAGTGAAACACACAATATTGTCACACGCTATGCATCGCTTTTCTAAGCAACAGTCGCTTCATGTTGGATCAAACATCATGGGCAACTCACCGCGATGTTCACGCTCCTCAGCACATCTGGTATCTCAGGAAAATACGCTAAGTTCTCCGTCTGTTCTTCTTTTGGGGGAACAATCATCAATGCTTGTAGCTGGTGGTTGTTGAGGTGTAGGATTTCTGCTATCAGTGTTCTCAATTCTCTGTTCATCACATCCCTTATACGCTTTTCAAGCGGCAATATTTCATTTTACTAGAGTACACAGTTCTCACTGATCATGTTAGGTGATTGTGCTTTCCACCAGCTGGGGCGATGGCGTCACGCGGGTAACCCAGATCAGGTTCACATTGCTCATCTGTTTACCACATTGTTTGCATGCCTGAGTGTACTCCTCATTGGGGAATCAGGCTCCAATATTCATGCACGTCATTATGCATAAATATTTCAATGTACGGGGTCTGATTATATCATTAAGATGATTCGTTGCTCCGATCGCACGTTAAATTAAGAAGTGTTTTCTTGTCTTCATATGTCTACATCTGCTGTTCCTCTTAAAGGGGAAGTATCATCTGTTTCTGTGTGCCCTCTGACACCTAGTGGTAGGCATTGCACATTACATTTGTTTATTTCAATAATAGCGCAATCTATATTGCAGCTCTAATACAAGAAATAATCAAATAATCAAATCAAATTAGTTATGTTAAGTTTTATAAGAGTCATTCTGCTTCATTACAGTGTAGGGATTTATTATTATGGTTTATTGTAAACTATTAATTATTTTACAAGTGATAGGACTATGAAGCTTTCTAAACTATGGGCTTTATCACAAACGTTTGAGATTCCAAAGCTTCAATGTGCAAGTTTATCCATAAAGTTCAATCTGCTGGTCAAAACATAAGCTCCCTACTTGTCAGGACAGGAAAGAAAATCCGATAGGCAGATGATCCACGGGTGAGCTTTTTTAACTCACAATAGAGTAATGCTGAAACGGAGAGAATAAATCCTGGACAGGGCAATGGTGAAGGCAGACCAGTAGGGGGCACCAGGGAACAAGGTGGGAGGAGGAGGTCCGGAGTGAGAGGATCTGAGAGTGATGGCCAACACCTGGCCACGTTGAGGGCAGGAAGGAATGCTGCCCAGGGCTGAGCAGGCTGGAATCCAGGAAGGACCAGGCAGTGAGGTGAGAAGACAGGGATCCACCAGTGGAGAGCTCTGAAGTGGCCTGGGCAAAGAATCTGGAGCAGAACAGCAGTAGAGTCTGGGGTAGAGGCCGACAGACAGAACAAACAAAGGGAAAAAACAGGCCGGAAATACTCTGACTTAGAAATACTAATAAATTAGAACTCTCAGGAGCCTAGGTGCATCTATACTCGCCCTTTTTGCAAGGGCCATACGTAACGCAAATTATGAAGCCTTTTGTCTATGCTTCAACGCAACCATGGTGCTCCTGCTATTGGCTCAATCCATCTCCTAACTAGCGCAAATGAGCTGTCCAGGTGCCAAAAATGTGGTGTTTTTTTGCATCTCATAAGCAGCGCAATGTGCTGTCCAGGTCCTGCAACAGTGCTGTGTCTTATCGGGTGTGCGACTAAGCGTCTCACATCAACGTAACTGTGTTGTGCTTTCTGATATCTGCTCAGTACATCTCCTAAGCAGCGCAAATGTGCTGCCTAGGTGCTCCAACTGTGGCATGTCTTTCAGGCTGTGCTTGTAAGCGTCCCATGACACCGCAAATGTGGTTTATAAATAAAGCATTTAATTTCCCATTACATGGCAAAGCATTGTTTATCTTTGCAGGGGTACTGCACAAACAATGCTTGCTCTTTTCATAGGGCTCAATGCAAAATGCTAGTTATCCTTTTGCAGGGTATTGCACAAACCAAGTTGCCCTTATCATTGGGCCAATGCAAACATTGTTTGTCCATTTGCAGGGGTATTGCACAAACTATGCCCACCCTTTTTGCAAGGGCTCAATCATACAGCAAGGGCTCAATCACAAGCATTGTTTGTCTCGTCCATTCGCAATGGCTGAACAATTCTCATAACCTAGCCTACTCTTCTGCAGGGTATGGCAAAATAGTAGTATGTTTCTACAGTCATACACCTGCTTATTTTTTGCATGATTCACTTCTATTTCATCTCCTTTCAGATTTGACCCTCACCTTCTGAAGACCTGGTTGTTGTGCTGATTCTAATTATTATTATTATTATTATTATTATTATTATTATTTTAGAGTATAGGTTTCAAATTAGGTTCTAATTTCTATTTGGGGTAAGCTCCTCTCCTCTCCCGTCATTTCCTTCTGGCAGGATCTGTTGGCTCAAGCAAGTATCTGAGTGCTGAACCATAGAACAGGGCTTACGCCAAATGAATTATATCTACATATGTATTAATTCCAATGATCTCAAGTCTTTTCTGATAGAACTGTGCAGAATTTTCCTCTGTAGTTTCCTTACGGTTACAAATGTGACCAAGTATAAAGCCCATACTTTAACTAACTTAATGTGTATACTGTGTATGTATCAGAGTTTCCACTAAGAAATTTTGGTGCCACCCAACATTACTGGGAATTAAAAAGTTTGCTGGACAAATTGGAAAAAATCCGGTCATCTTATTTCAGTGTTTATTTTGCAATGTAAACACGATTGACTATGCATAATAATGTGATACAAGCTAATTTATGGACACATTGAAGTCATCTGAACGATAAACCTTTGTTCATCATAACTGCTTTTTCATTAAAAGAAATGTTCATCATGGAATTAGTGTCTGATAAAAAAAAAAATATTCAACAATGGGGCAAAACTAAACAGATATTTGCTACATACAGTATCTTTTCGTTTATAAATAAATATAAATGAAAATAACAAATCGTTTGGTTATGTCATATAATTTCTCTTGGCTAATTACCTCAGATGTTTGATAGCACAAAGCATTTTGCTGCCAAAGTGAAGTCAAATGTGTCCAGTGTTTCTCTACAACTTGAGATTCACATAAGATTGATGACCTCTCCATAAGTCAGCAACGCAAAATTTGAATGCAATTCTGAAGTGAGAAGCTTCACTGCAGGCACGCAAGACAGAAATAACGCAGGCTGCTTATGTTAGTGTGCGGGATAGTCACGAATTAGGACTCCGCAAGCTTAGGGCAAGTTTAAACCTCCGTGGCAGCGAAGCGCATCCATAAAAGGGGTTGCTGACACATTGTGCTAATATTATCACCGGACATTGTGTCCGATAAAGTTTGAATTAGTCATACATTAGGATATTTTGATGGTCAAAGACCGTTAATTACTGGCTAATGAAAACCCTGGTGTGTATACATATATATATATATATATATATATATAAAGGCATGCAGTTTGTTTCAGTGTGGTATCCACGGAGTAAAATACATGTCTTCACTTAGCTGGGAAAAATTTGGGATTAAAGGGGTTAATAAATGCTATAAATAGGGCTGTCGATTTAACATGTTAATTTGTGCGATTACTTATATAAACAATTATGCGTTAAAAAAATTAAGCAATTAATCATGTCCCCGGAGTCGGACTGTAATAAGGAATATATCTACCATTGTAGCAGTTCAAGCTTGAAGTACTTCCTGTCTTCTAAGTAAGCAAAACTTCAGCTGTATAGGCAACACGCAGCTTATACAGAGAACAAACCACACTTTACTGACAGCAGAGAGCACAAGATAAGATCACGTTCTTGCGTTCAAACACAGCTTGATGGAGCACAAATTTGAATGCATTGATCTTAAGATGTGTTTTTTAAGATTCAAACTATGTTTAACTTGTCACACCGACCTAAAAACAGTATGTTTATGATGCGACACAACTAAAGGGAGTTGCTCCACAAGCTTCCGTCTGACGCAGGTGTACATTGACACATCCTTAGACAAGCCCTTGTATTAAATCTTGGACTGATTGATTAATTTCAAAATTGATTGCTGAGGACTGTTGTCATGGTATGCTTAGCAGGAAGAAGGACCCAAGTGCAGGAATGAGTGAAAAATAAAATAACTTTTATTTAAACAGAAAACAAACAGGCAACACAAAACTCACAGGAGAGAGAAAAACCAAAACGTAAACTGGAATAAAAACAAATAACTTGGACCAACAAGGGACAGGAACAAGACTGGAACAGGAACAAATGAACTTGCTAACAAACCAAATCGACAAACACAAGAGAAAAGAGGGCACAATATATAGAGAAACATACATGAGGGACAGGTGCAGACAATCAACATGACAAGGACTAGCAAAGCAGAGCGCATGGCAGACATAAAAAATCAACAGAGCCATACACTCAAACACACTCACAGATAACAGAAAGGAAAGGGCTGTCAGACCGAAGTCGTACAGAATGGTAGCTGGTGTCTGATCAGTGCTGGCCACTGGACTGAGTAAAAGGCTGGTCGCTGGTGTCTGATGGGTGCTGGTTACTGGGCTGCGTAACAGACTGGTAACTGGTTTCTGATGGGTGTTGGCCACTGGACTAAGCAACAGACTAGTTGCTGGTGTCTGATGGATGCTGGTTACTGGGATGAGTAACAGACTAGTAGCTGGTGTCTGATAAGTGCTGGCCACTGGACTGAGCAAAGGGCTAGTCGACAGCCACTATGGACTGGACAGGATAGTCGATGGTCATAGGGGACTAAACAGACTGGTCGAAGGTCACAGGGAACTGGACAGACTTGTAGACAGCCATGGGGAACAGCACATGCTCATCCACAGCCTCAGGGAACTGGACAGGCTCGTCGACAGCCTCAGGAAACTGGACAGACTTGATGACCACAGGGAACTGGACTGGCTGTATGTCAACTGTCGTGATCAGGAGCACTGGCAGCGACTGTGAAATGGCCTTTGTGGCCGAGAACGCTGACAGCGGCAGGGGAACGGCCTCCGTGGTGGTGAGTGCTGGCAGTGACTGGAAAATGACCTCCATGGCCGGGAACACTGACAGCATCTGGGAAATAGCCTCTGTGGCCAGAAACGCTGGCAGCAACTGGGAAACGGCCTCCGTGGCCGTAAATTCTGGCAGTGACAGGGGAACAGCCTCCGTGGCCTTGAGCACTGGCAATGACTGGGGAACGGCCTCAGGCTAAAATAAAATCCCACTTTAAAGCCAATTTTATACTCCCCTATAAGACTTGATGGGCTCAACCAGGCATCCCACAAAGAGATCAGTGAGGCATTCCTGCCCAAACCTGAGGCCAGCGCTAGAAATTCAAGCACATACTCCCTCACCGACTGGTTCCCCTGACGGAGATCGAAGATGCTCTGGGGGGTCCGATCCTGATGACACACAGGGGGTCCAATCTTGGTTGATTCGTTCTGTCACTGTTTGTTTAGCAGGAAGAACTTTTATTTAAACAACAGAAAACAAACAGGCAACACAAAACTCTCACAGGGGAGAGAAAACAAACCAAAGCGAAAACTAGAATATAAACAAATAACTTGGACCGACCAGGGACAGGAACAAGACTGGGACACGAACAAGACTGGAACAGGAACAAACGAACTTGCTAACAAAATTAATCGACAAACACAAGAGGAAAGAGGGCACAATATATAAAGGAACATATATGAGGGACAGGTGCAGACAATCAACATGACAAGGACTAAAGGAGGCGTGGCAGGAGGAAACAAGCAGGCAGGGAAAGCAGAGCGCATGGCAGACAGAAAACACAACAAAGCCATACGCTCAAACACAAGACAGACACAAACACATTCACAGATAACAGAAAGGAGAGGGCTGTCAGACCGAGGTCTTGACAACTGTAGGCCAGTGATTATGGTCAATAATATGGGAGTAAACAATATATTTGGTTCTAAAGCTTTTTGTATTGTCTTATCAGTGTTTTAATTGTCTGCCGCAACAATAATGTAATGCATTTTAGTCTTTCAGAATTATCATTTTTATAATATATATATATATATATACACACACACACACTGTATATAATTATTTAAATATAACTAGTCATTATTTAATCATTATATTTTAAATGATTGTTTTTTGAGGGGCTTTCTCAGCAAATATTTATATATGCGATTAATTGTGATTAATTCTATTAATTAATCAGCATAACATATAATTAATTAGATAAAAACATTTAATAGATTGACATCCTTAACTATAAAACATCATTAATTCATAAGTTCACAATATTAATTCATGAATTAATGTTAACGTGTAGAACCTTATTGTGAAGTTTTACAAAGAATTGTTTGCCATTATTGTGTAATTTTTTGCAAGAAAATAGTTATCACTGCTTTGTTGTCCGTTATAACATTTTGCACTGCCTCTATACATTTACAATCATAATATTTGCACTACTGGTCTACTCATTCCAGACCTGCTGCAATTTCATACTTTTAATATTATATTTGTTGTACCTTTTGTATAGTCCTATTCAACTTTGATTCTTATTTACAGTACCCATGTAGATTTCTTAGTATATTTGTAAATGTCTATACCTTTAAACATATACTTAATTTAAACCTTATATACTTCTCATTCTACTTCTTTTTATACTTCTACATAATTACAATTATATCCTTACTTTTCTATTTAATTTAAAGCAACATCTTGTGGAAGATAACAAAAAAACTTGTACGATTACAACAAGGAACTTAATGGTTGATGATGATGATGATGATAATGATGACGATGATGATGATGATGATGATGATGATGATGAAATAGCAATAAGATTAAATTCATTAGTTACATATATTTAAGTATATATTACATGATTGAATGGCCTTAAATGTGTCATTTATTTTTGTCTTCAAATGTTAAAATGCATGAAACTAGATATATCCTGCATTACCTCCTTTGTTAGTTCTGCCTGACTGATGCCCTGTTGCTCTCCTGTTATGCTTAGACAGTAGTAAAATATGCACATCCTCAGCAGCACAGTTCACACATAAAGTATCTTGTCATGTTTATAAGACTCTCTCCTTATTACACCCCTACTTTTCTGAGCTAAGAAGACAGGCACATAAATAAAACATAAGTTATGCTGTGATTACTTATTTGCTAATGTGGCTTGAGTGTTTGTCTCACAGGGAAGAAGTTAGTATTGTAGCTGAACATCTGTAACAAAACATTGTCTGAGAGGAAAGGATTGTCCCTTTACATCATTCTTTTTCCTCATTATGTTGGCTGTTATTGTTTTCTGTAAAGTGCCTTCAGCCAAAGCTACGGTTAGCTTTTAGCCTCTGCATGAATGGCTTCTGCTACTCATCTGTAACTGGAATAATAGGAGACATCTTGTGTGGGTGAGAGACAAGGGCAGAGGCTTTTCTTCTGCTCACTGACACCCTGTAATCACATTTAGACAGAGAAATGAAATTTGCCTCTCTAGCGGGAGACACCATAACATCTCCTGTTCAATTACACACGGCAGCTTTTCACTCCCGTGTCTGGAACGCATAAGTCATTGTTGTTTTGTTTCACACAAGCTGGGTGAAATATGAAGGTGGGATATGATTCAACACTGTTAAGTACAATGGGAATTTATACTTAACATTTTAAATCAGCCCCCCATCCAGACTCTTAGCCAATATAAAAGGGCTGCTAATATAAAAAAAAGCTAGATTTTCTCAGGACCACATTATAATAATTTTCATTATTAACATTAAAAGATTAATAAATATTATTATTACCTTCTATATCAATATTTGATCTGTATATGTGATATGTATATATTACATTAAAATAATAATAATCATCATCATATTTAACTACTATATATATATATATATATATATATATATATATATATATATATATATATATACAGTTGTGCTCAAAAGTTTGCATACCCTGGCAGAAATTTTGGCATCGATTTTGAAAATATGACTGATCATCCTTTATTTAAGGATAGTGATCATATGAAGCCATTTATTATCACATAGTTGTTTGGCTCCTTTTTAAATCATAATGATAACAGAAATCACCCAAATGGCCCTGATCAAACGTTTACATACCCTTGAATGTTTGGCCTTATTACAGACACACAAGGTGACACACACAGGTCTAAATGGCCATTAAAGGTTAATTTCCCACACCTGTGGCTTTTTAAATTGCAATTAGTGTCTGTGTATAAATAGTCAATGAGTTTGTTAGCTCTCACGTTGATGCACTGAGCAGGCTAGATACTGAGCCATGGGGAGCAGAAAAGAACGGTCAAAAGACCTGCGTAACAAGGTAATGGAACTTTATAAAGATGGAAAAGGATATAAAAAGATATCCAAACCTTGAAAATGCCAGTCGGTACTGTTCAATCACTTATTAAGAAGTGGAAAATTCGGGGATCTCTTGACCAAGCCAAGGTCAGGTAGACCAAAAAAGATTTCAGCCACAACTGCCAGAAGAATTGTTTAGGATACAAAAAAAAAAACCCCACAGATAACCTCAGGAGAAATACAGGCTGCTCTGGAAAAAGACGGTGTGGTTGTTTCACGGAGCACAATACGACAATACTTGAACAAAAATGAGCTGCATGGTTGAGTTGCCAGAAAGAAGCCTTTACTGTGCCAATGCCACAAAAAAGCCCGGTTACAATATGCCCGACAACACCTTGACATGCCTCACAGCTTCTGGCACACTGTAATTTGGTGTGACGAGACCAAAATAGAGCTTTATGGTCACAACCTTAAGCGCTATGTTTTGAGAGGGATCAACAAGGCCTACAGTGAAAAGAATACCATCCCCACTGTGATGCACGGTGGTGGTGGCTCACTGATGTTTTGGGGGTATGTGAGCTCTAAAGGCACGGGGAATCTTGTGAAAATTGATGGCAAGATGAATGCAGCATGTTATCAGAAAATGCTGGCAGACAATTTGCATTCTTCTGCACGAAAGCTGCGCATGGGATGCTCTTGGACTTTCCAGCACAACGATGACCCTAAGCACAAGGCCAAGTTGACCCTCCAGTGGTTACAGCAGAAAAAGGTGAAGGTTCTGGAGTGGCCATCACAGTCTCCTTACCTTAATATCATCGAGCCACTCTGGGGAGATCTCAAACGTGCGGTTCATGCAAGACGACCAAAGACTTTGCATGACCTGGAGGCATTTTGCCAAGATGAATGGGCAGCTATACCACCTGCAAGAATTTGGGGCCTCATAGACAACTATTACAAAAGACTGCACACTGTCATTGATGCTAAAGGGGGCAATACACAGTATTAAGAACTAAGGGTATGCAGACTTTTGAACAGGGGTCATTTAATTTTTTTCTTTGTTGCCATGTTTTGATTTATGATTGTGCCATTCTGTTATAATCTACAGTTGAATATGAAATAAAAGAAATGTGTTTTGCCTGCTCACTCATGTTTTCTTTAAAAATGGTACATATATTACCAATTCTCCAAGGGTATGCAAACTTTTGAGCACAACTGTATATATATATATATATATATATATATATATATATATATATATATATATATATATAGAAAAAATACCAAATATGTTTATAAGAAAATCCTATCCTGAAAAACCTAGGTTAAAAGTATTTTTATGTGTGTATGCATATGGGTGTCAAGAGACTAATGCAAAATATGAGTAATATTAGTCTTTTTTTTTTACAGTGAAATCATAAAATAGCTGGTGGCTTATTAAACCCTCAAGAGTGACCATGAATTATATATCAGAAATGAGTATCATTATGAAAGCCCTGAGTCTAGGATATTGTGCACTAACTTATCTAATTCCTCCCTGGCATGACATCTGTACATCCCTTAACCAGGGCTCGAGCTGAGGAGGGATGCGAGGGGATGGCATCCCCCTTGTTGCAAAAAATACCAAAAAGCATCCCCCTTGTAAAAGCACCATCCCACCTTCCCATCCTCTTTAGATTAATTGTGTCATGTATTACTTAGAACTAATCATGCAAGTAAAATGTTTAATTTTCTACATTTGATAAATAACAGACTTTAAACTACAGAAGTAAAGCTTGTCAGGACAAACTTTAGGTTGGCTTGAAAAAGCCTAGTCTGAAAGTTTATTGATAGATAGAATGCTTACCTAGGCATTGATAACATGTTTTAGCATGTTGCTAGCATGTTTTAACACTTAGCTAGACATTGCTAGCATGCTGCTAGCATGTTGCTTTGCTAGGCTAGGCTTTTGCATTTGGTTGCTAGGCAGTTACCAGGGTGATACTAACAAGGCTCCTTGCTAGCCTGAGTCAAATGACCCTACCCGATGTCTCTATAATGTTCTGGTTCAGAGATATGTTTTTGCAACTCTGTTGCTAGGGTAACAACATCAGGTTGATAGGCAGTTACCAGGGTGATACTCAAAAGGTTCCTTGCTACCCTGAGTCAAATGACCCATCCTAAAAGTCTCTATGATGTTCTTGTGCTGAGATATGTGTTTTGTTACTCAGTTACTAGGGTGACCCCATCTGGTTTCTAGGCAATTGCTAGGGTGATACTAACAAGGCTCCTTGCTAGCCTGAGTCAAATGACCCAACCCAGAAGTCTCTACGATGTTCTGGTGCAGAAATATGTGTTTTGCTACTTGGTTGCTAGGGTGAGCTCATTTTGTTGCTATGAAGTTACCAAGGGAATACTCAAAAGGCTCCTTGCTACCCTGAGTCAAATGAATGAAACTGGAATTCTCTACGATGTTCTGGTGCAAAGATATGTGATTTGTTACTTGGTTGCTAGGGTAACCCCATATGGTTGCTAGGCAGTTACAAAGGTGATAATCAAAAGGTTACTTGCTACCCTGAGTCAAATGAACAAAACCAGAAATCTCTATGATGTTCTGGTGCAGAGATATGTGATTTGTTACTTGGTTAGTAGGTTAACCCCATATGGTTGCTAGGCAGTTACCAAAGTGATACTCAAAAGGCTCCTTGCTACCCTGAGTCAAATGAATGAAACCGGAAGTCTCTACGATGTTCTGGTGCAGAAATATATTTTTTGTTACTTGGTTGCTAGGGTAACCAAATCTGGTTGCTAGGCAGTTACCAAGGTGATACTCAAAAGGCTCCTTGCTACCCTGAGTCAAATGAACGAACTGGAAGTCTCTATGATGTTCTGGTGCAGAGATATGTGATTTGTAACTTGGTTGCTAGGGTAACCCCATCTGGTTCCTAGGCAGTTACCAAGGTGATTCTCAAAAGGCTCCTTGCTACCCTGAGTCAAATGA